>NC_133134.1:74958209-75060709 GCF_048418815.1 Hemitrygon akajei
ACCACTCACACACCCCCATCGTCCACCACTCACACGTCCCCATCGTCCACCACTCACACGTCCTCACCATCCCACCCTCACACACCCCCCATCGTCCACCACTCACACGTCACCCATCGTCCACCACTCACACACCCCCATCGTCCACCACTCACACGTCACCCCCATCGTCCACTCACCTCACCATCACACTCCCCCATCGTCCACCACTCACACACCCCCATCGTCCCACCACTCACACACCCCCATCGTCCACACCCTCACACACCCCCATCGTCCACCACTCACACACCCCCATCGTCCACCACTCACACGTCCTCACCATCCCACCTCACACACCCCCATCGTCCACCACTCACACACCCCCATCGTCCACCACTCACACACCCCCATCGTCCAACCCTCACACACCCCCATCGTCCACCACTCACACACCCCATCGTCCACCCTCACACACCCCCATCGTCCACCACTCACACACCCCCATCGTCCACCACTCACACACCACCCCCATCGTCCACCACTCACACACCCCCATCGTCCAACCCTCACACACCCCCATCGTCCAACCCTCACACACCCCCCATCGTCCACCACTCACAACACCCCCATCGTCCACCACTCACACGTCCTCACCATCCCACCCTCACACACCCCCATCGTCCACCACTCACACACCCCCATCGTCCAACCCTCACACACCCCCATCGTCCACCACTCACACACCCCCATCGTCCAACCCTCACACACCCCCATCGTCCACCACTCACACGTCCCCACCGTCCACCACTCACACACCCCCATCGTCCACCACTCACACACCCCCATCGTCCACCACTCACACATCCCCATCGTCCACCACTCACACGTCCTCACCATCCCACCCTCACACACCCCCATCGTCCACCACTCACACACCCCCATCGTCCACCACTCACACACCCCCATCGTCCACCACTCACACGTCCCCATCGTCCAACCCTCACACACCCCCATCGTCCACCACTCACACACCCCCATCGTCCACCACTCACACGTCCTCACCATCCCACCATCACACACCCCCATCGTCCACCACTCACACACCCCCATCGTCCACCACTCACACGTCCTCACCATCCCACCCTCACACACCCCCATCGTCCACCACTCACACACCCCCATCGTCCACCACTCACACGTCCCCATCGTCCACCACTCACACGTCCTCACCATCCCACCCTCACACACCCCCCATCGTCAACCACTCACACACCCCCATCGTCCACCACTCACACGTCCCCATCGTCCACCACTCACACGTCCTCACCATCCCACCCTCACACACCCCCCATCGTCCACCACTCACACACCCCCATCGTCCACCACTCACACGTCCCCATCGTCCACCACTCACACGTCACCATCGTCCACCATCACACACCCCCATCGTCCACCCACTCACACGTCCCCATCGTCCACCACTCACACACCCCCATCGTCCACCACTCACACACCCCCATCGTCCAACCCTCACACACCCCCATCGTCCACCACTCACACACCCCCATCGTCCACCACTCACACACCCCCATCGTCCAACCCTCACACACCCCCATCGTCCACCACTCACACACCCCCATCGTCCAACCCTCACACACCCCCATCGTCCAACCCTCACACACCCCCATCGTCCACCACTCACACAACCCCCCATCGTCCACCACTCACACGTCCCCATCGTCCAACCCTCACACACCCCCATCGTCCACCACTCACACACCCCCATCGTCCACCACTCACACACCCCCATCGTCCAACCCTCACACACCCCCCATCGTCCACCACTGACACACACCCATCGTCCACCACTCACACGTCCTCACCATCCTACCATCACACACCCCCATCGTCCACCACTCACACACCCCCCATCGTCCACCACTCACACACCCCCCATCGTCCAAACCCTCACACACCCCCATCGTCCACCACTCACACACCCCCATCGTCCAACCCTCACACACCCCCATCGTCCAACCCTCACACACCCCCCATCGTCCACCACTCACACACCCCCATCGTCCACCACTCACACACCCCCATCGTCCAACCCTCACACACCCCCATCGTCCAACCCCTCACACACCCCCATCGTCCACCACTCACACACCCCCATCGTCCACCACTCACACGTCCTCACCATCCCACCCTCACACACCCCCATCGTCCACCACTCACACACCCCCATCGTCCAACCCTCACACACCCCCATCGTCCACCACTCACACACCCCCATCGTCCACCACTCACACATCCCCATCGTCCACCACTCACACGTCCTCACCATCCCACCCTCACACACCCCCATCGTCCACCACTCACACACCCCCATCGTCCACCACTCACACACCCCCATCGTCCACCACTCACACGTCCCCATCGTCCAACCCTCACACACCCCCATCGTCCACCACTCACACACCCCCATCGTCCACCACTCACACGTCCTCACCATCCCACCATCACACACCCCCATCGTCCACCACTCACACACCCCCATCGTCCACCACTCACACGTCCTCACCATCCAACCCTCACACACCCCCCATCGTCCACCATCACACACCCCCATCGTCCAACCCTCACACACCCCCATCATCCACCACTCACACGTCCTCACCATCCAACCCTCACACACCCCCATCGTCCACCACTCACACACCCCCCATCGTCCACCACTCACACGTCCCCATCGTCCACCACTCACACGTCCTCACCATCCCACCCTCACACACCCCCATCGTCCCACCACTCACACACCCCCATCGTCCACCACTCACACGTCCCCATCGTCCACCACTCACACGTCCTCACCATCCCACCCTCACACACCCCCCATCGTCCACCACTCACACACCCCCATCGTCCACCACTCACACGTCCCCATCGTCCACCACTCACACGTCCTCACCATCCCACCCTCACACACCCCCATCGTCCACCACTCACACACCCCCCATCGTCCACCACTCACACGTCCCCATCGTCCACCACTCACACGTCACCATCGTCCACCATCACACACCCCCCATCGTCCACCACTCACACGTCCCCATCGTCCACCACTCACACACCCCCCATCGTCCACCACTCACACACCCCCATCGTCCAACCCTCACACACCCCCATCGTCCACCACTCACACACCCCCATCGTCCACCACTCACACACCCCCATCGTCCAACCCTCACACACCCCCCATCGTCCACCACTCACACACCCCCATCGTCCAACCCTCACACACCCCCATCGTCCAACCCTCACACACCCCCATCGTCCACCACTCACACACCCCCCATCGTCCACCACTCACACGTCCCCATCGTCCAACCCTCACACACCCCCATCGTCCACCACTCACACGTCCCCATCGTCCACCACTCACACACACCCCCATCGTCCAACCCCTCACACACCCCCATCGTCCACCACTCACACACCCCCATCGTCCACCACTCACACGTCCCCATCGTCCAACCCCTCACACACCCCCATCGTCCACCACTCACACACCCCCATCGTCCACCACTCACACGTCCTCACCATCCCACCATCACACACCCCCATCGTCCACCACTCACACGTCCTCACCATCCCACCCTCACACACCCCCATCGTCCACCACTCACACACCCCCATCGTCCAACCCTCACACACCCCCATCGTCCAACCCTCACACACCCCCATCGTCCACCACTCACACACCCCCATCGTCCACCACTCACACACCCCCATCGTCCAACCCTCACACACCCCCATCGTCCAACCCTCACACACCCCCATCGTCCACCACTCACACACCCCCATCGTCCACCACTCACACACCCCCATCGTCCACCACTCACACGTCCCCATCGTCCAACCCTCACACACACCCCCATCGTCCACCACTCACACACCCCCATCGTCCACCACTCACACGTCCCTCACCATCCCACCATCACACACCCCCATCGTCCACCACTCACACGTCCTCACCATCCCACCCTCACACACCCCCATCGTCCACCACTCACACACCCCCATCGTCCAACCCTCACACACCCCCATCGTCCAACCCTCACACACCCCCATCGTCCCACCACTCACACACCCCCATCGTCCAACCCTCACACACCCCCCATCGTCCAACCCTCACACACCCCCATCGTCCAACCCTCACACACCCCCATCGTCCACCACTCACACACCCCCATCGTCCACCACTCACACGTCCTCACCATCCCACCATCACACACCCCCATCGTCCACCACTCACACGTCCTCACCATCCCACCCTCACACACCCCCATCGTCCACCACTCACACACCCCCATCGTCCACCACTCACACGTCCCTCCACCATCCCACCATCACACACCCCCATCGTCCACCACTCACACGTCCTCACCATCCCACCCTCACACACCCCCATCGTCCACCACTCACACACCCCCATCGTCCAACCCTCACACACCCCCATCGTCCAACCCTCACACACCCCCATCGTCCACCACTCACACACCCCCATCGTCCAACCCTCACACACCCCCATCGTCCAACCCTCACACACCCCCATCGTCCACCACTCACACACCCCCATCGTCCACCACTCACACGTCCTCACCATCCCACCATCACACACCCCCATCGTCCACCACTCACACGTCCTCACCATCCCACCCTCACACGTCCCCATCGTCCAACCCTCACACACCCCCATCGTCCACCACTCACACACCCCCATCGTCCACCACTCACACGTCCCCATCGTCCAACCCTCACACACCCCCATCGTCCAACCCTCACACGTCCCCATCGTCCACCACTCACACACCCCCATCGTCCAACCCTCACACACCCCCATCGTCCAACCCTCACACACCCCCCATCGTCCACCACTCACACACCCCCATCGTCCACCACTCACACGTCCCCCACCGTCCAACCCTCACACACCCCCATCGTCCAACCCTCACACACCCCCCATCGTCCACCACTCACACACCCCCATCGTCCACCACTCACACGTCCTCACCATCCCACCATCACACACCCCCATCGTCCACCACTCACACGTCCTCACCATCCCACCCTCACACGTCCCCATCGTCCACCACTCACACACCCCCATCGTCCACCACTCACACACCCCCATCGTCCACCACTCACACGTCCCCATCGTCCACCACTCACACACCCCCATCGTCCACCACTCACACACCCCCATCGTCCACCACTCACACGTCCCCATCGTCCACCACTCACACACCCCCATCGTCCACCACTCACACGTCCCCATCGTCCACCACTCACACCGTCCTCACCATCCAACCCCTCACACGTCCCCATCGTCCACCACTCACACGTCCCCACCGTCCAACCCTCACACACCCCCATCGTCCACCACTCACACACCCCCATCGTCCACCACTCACACGTCCCCACCATCCAACCCTCACACACCCCCCATCGTCCACCACTCACACACCCCCCATCGTCCACCACTCACACGTCCCCATCGTCCAACCCTCACACACCCCCATCGTCCAACCCTCACACACCCCCCATCGTCCACCACTCACACACCCCCATCGTCCAACCCTCACACACCCCCATCGTCCACCACTCACACACCCCCATCGTCCACCACTCACACGTCCCCCACCGTCCAAACCCTCACACACCCCCCATCGTCCAACCCTCACACACCCCCATCGTCCACCACTCACACCACCCCCATCGTCCACCCACTCACACACCCCCATCGTCCAACCCTCACACACCCCCATCGTCCACCACTCACACACCCCCATCGTCCAACCCTCACACACCCCCCATCGTCCACCACTCACACACCCCCATCGTCCACCACTCACACACCCCCCATCGTCCACCACTCACACGTCCCCATCGTCCAACCCTCACACGTCCCCATCGTCCACCACTCACACACCCCCATCGTCCACCACTCACACGTCCCCATCGTCCACCACTCACACACCCCCCATCGTCCACCACTCACACGTCCCCACCGTCCAACCCTCACACACCCCCATCGTCCAACCCTCACACACCCCCATCGTCCACCACTCACACACCCCCCATCGTCCAACCCCTCACACACCCCCATCGTCCACCACTCACACGTCCCCACCGTCCAACCCTCACACACCCCCCATCGTCCAACCCTCACATACCCCCATCGTCCACCACTCACACACCCCCATCGTCCAACCCTCACACACCCCCATCGTCCAACCCTCACACACCCCCATCGTCCACCACTCACACGTCCCCATCGTCCACCACTCACACGTCCCCCATCGTCCACCATCACACGTCCCCATCGTCCACCATCACACACCCCCATCGTCCACCGCTCACACGTCCTCACCATCCCACCCTCACACACCCCCATCGTCCACCACTCACACACCCCCCACTGTCCAACCCTCACACACCCCCATCGTCCACCACTCACACACCCCCATCGTCCACCACTCACACACCCCCATCGTCCAACCCTCACACACCCCCATCATCCACCACTCACACGTCCCCATCGTCCACCACTCACACACCCCCCATCATCCACCACTCACACGTCCCCATCGTCCACCACTCACACACCCCCATCGTCCACCACTCACACGTCCCCATCGTCCACCACTCACACGTCCCCATCGTCCACCACTCACACGTCCTCACCATCCCACCATCACACATCCCCATCGTCCACCACTCACACACCCCTATCGTCCACCACTCACACACCCCCATCCCCACCACTCACACACCCCCATCGTCCACCACTCACACACCCCCCCATCGTCCACCACTCACACGTCCCCACCATCCAACCCTCACACACCCCCATCGTCCACCACTCACACACCCCCATCGTCCAACCCTCACACACCCCCATCGTCCACCACTCACACGTCCTCACCATCCAACCCTCACACACCCCCCATCGTCCACCACTCACACGTCCTCACCATCCAACCCTCACACACCCCCATCGTCCACCACTCACACACCCCCATCGTCCAACCCTCACACAACCCCCATCATCCACCACTCACACGTCCTCACCATCCAACCCTCACACACCCCCATCGTCCACCACTCACACGTCCTCACCATCCAACCCTCACACACCCCCATCGTCCACCACTCACACACCCCCATCGTCCAACCCTCACACACCCCCATCATCCACCACTCACACGTCCCCATCGTCCACCACTCACACACCCCCCATCATCCACCACTCACACGTCCCCATCGTCCACCACTCACACACCCCCATCGTCCACCACTCACACACCCCCATCGTCCACCACTCACACGTCCCCACCATCCAACCCTCACACACCCCCATCGTCCACCACTCACACGTCCTCACCATCCCACCCTCACACACCCCCATCGTCCACCACTCACACACCCCCATCGTCCACCACTCACACGTCCTCACCATCCCACCCTCACACACCCCCATCGTCCACCACTCACACGTCCCCACCATCCAACCCTCACACACCCCCATCGTCCAACCCTCACACCACCCCCATCGTCCACCACTCACACGTCCCCATCGTCCACCACTCACACGTCCTCACCATCCCACCCTCACACACCCCCATCGTCCACCACTCACACGTCCTCACCATCCCACCCTCACACACCCCCATCGTCCACCACTCACACACCCCCCATCGTCCACCACTCACACACCCCCATCGTCCACCACTCACACGTCCTCACCATCCCACCCTCACACACCCCCATCGTCCACCACTCACACGTCCTCACCATCCCACCCTCACACACCCCCATCGTCCACCACTCACACACCCCCATCGTCCACCACTCACACACCCCCCATCGTCCAACCCTCACACACCCCCCATCGTCACCACTCACACACCCCATCGTCCACCACTCACACACCCCATCGTCCACCACACTCACACGTCCTCACCATCCCACCCTCACACACCCCCATCGTCCACCACTCACACACCCCCATCGTCCACCACTCACACGTCCCCATCGTCCACCACTCACACACCCCCATCGTCCACCACTCACACACCCCCATCGTCCACCACTCACACACCCCCATCGTCCAACCCTCACACACCCCCACCATCCAACCCTCACACACCCCCATCGTCCAACCCTCACACACCCCCCATCGTCCACCACTCACACACCCCCCATCGTCCACCACTCACACACCCCCATCGTCCACCACTCACACGTCCTCACCATCCCACCCTCACACACCCCCCATCGTCCACCACTCACACGTCCCCATCGTCCACCACTCACACGTCCCCAACATCCAACCCTCACACACCCCCATCGTCCACCACTCACACACCCCCATCATCCACCACTCACACACCCCCATCATCCACCACTCACACACCCCCATCGTCCAACCCTCACTCCACCACTCACACACCCCCATCGTCCACCACTCACACACCCCCATCGTCCACCATCACACACCCCCATCGTCCAACCCTCACACACCCCCATCGTCCACCACTCACACACCCCCATCATCCACCACTCACACACCCCCATCGTCCAACCCTCACACACCCCCATCGTCCACCACTCACACACCCCCATCGTCCACCACTCACACATCCCCATCGTCCACCACTCACACACCCCCATCGTCCACCACTCACACATCCCCATCGTCCACCACTCACACACCCCCATCGTCCACCACTCACACACCCCCATCGTCCAACCCTCACACACCCCCATCGTCCACCACTCACACACCCCCATCGTCCACCACTCACACATCCCCATCGTCCACCACTCACACACCCCCATCGTCCACCACTCACACACCCCCATCGTCCACCACTCACACGTCCCCATCGTCCACCACTCACACGTCCCCATCGTCCAACCCTCACACACCCCCATCGTCCAACCCTCACACACCCCCATCGTCCACCACTCACACACCCCCATCGTCCAACCCTCACACACCCCCCCATCGTCCACCACTCACACACCCCCATCGTCCACCACTCACACGTCCCCATCGTCCACCACTCACACGTCCCCACCATCCCACCCTCACACACCCCCATCGTCCAACCCTCACACACCCCCATCATCCACCACTCACACACCCCCATCGTCCACCACTCACACGTCCCCATCGTCCACCACTCACACGTCCCCACCATCCCACCCTCACACGTCCCCACCATCCCACCCTCACACGTCCCCACCATCCAACCCTCACACACCCCCATCGTCCACCACTCACACACCCCCATCGTCCAACCCTCACACACCCCCATCATCCACCACTCACACGTCCTCACCATCCAACCCTCACACACCCCCATCGTCCACCACTCACACGTCCCCACCGTCCAACCCTCACACATCCCCATCGTCCAACCCTCACACACCCCCATCGTCCACCACTCACACACCCCCATCGTCCACCACTCACACACCCCCATCGTCCAACCCTCACACACCCCCATCGTCCACCACTCACACACCCCCATCGTCCAACCCTCACACACCCCCATCGTCCACCACTCACACGTCCCCACCGTCCAACCCTCACACACCCCCATCGTCCAACCCTCACACACCCCCATCGTCCACCACTCACACACCCCCATCGTCCACCACTCACACACCCCCATCGTCCAACCCTCACACACCCCCATCGTCCAACCCTCACACACCCCCATCGTCCACCACTCACACGTCCCCATCGTCCACCACTCACACGTCCCCATCGTCCACCGCTCACACGTCCTCACCATCCCACCCTCACACACCCCCATCGTCCACCACTCACACACCCCCACTGTCCAACCCTCACACACCCCCATCGTCCACCACTCACACACCCCCATCGTCCACCACTCACACACCCCCATCGTCCAACCCTCACACACCCCCATCATCCACCACTCACACGTCCCCATCGTCCACCACTCACACACCCCCATCGTCCACCACTCACACGTCCCCATCGTCCACCACTCACACACCCCCATCGTCCACCACTCACACGTCCTCACCATCCCACCATCACACATCCCCATCGTCCACCACTCACACACCCCCATCGTCCACCACTCACACACCCCCATCGTCCACCACTCACACGTCCCCACCATCCAACCCTCACACACCCCCATCGTCCACCACTCACACACCCCCATCGTCCAACCCTCACACACCCCCATCGTCCACCACTCACACGTCCTCACCATCCAACCCTCACACACCCCCATCGTCCACCACTCACACGTCCTCACCATCCAACCCTCACACACCCCCATCGTCCACCACTCACACAGCCCCATCGTCCAACCCTCACACACCCCCATCATCCACCACTCACACGTCCTCACCATCCAACCCTCACACACCCCCATCGTCCACCACTCACACGTCCTCACCATCCAACCCTCACACACCCCCATCGTCCACCACTCACACGTCCTCACCATCCAACCCTCACACACCCCCATCGTCCACCACTCACACACCCCCATCGTCCAACCCTCACACACCCCCATCATCCACCACTCACACGTCCCCATCGTCCACCACTCACACACCCCCATCATCCACCACTCACACGTCCCCATCGTCCACCACTCACACACCCCCATCGTCCACCACTCACACACCCCCATCGTCCACCACTCACACGTCCCCACCATCCAACCCTCACACACCCCCATCGTCCACCACTCACACACCCCCATCGTCCACCACTCACACGTCCTCACCATCCCACCCTCACACACCCCCATCGTCCACCACTCACACACCCCCATCGTCCACCACTCACACACCCCCATCGTCCACCACTCACACGTCCCCATCGTCCACCACTCACACGTCCCCATCGTCCACCACTCACACGTCCCCATCGTCCACCACTCACACACCCCCATCGTCCACCACTCACACACCCCATCGTCCACCACTCACACGTCCTCACCATCCCACCCTCACACACCCCCATCGTCCACCACTCACACGTCCCCACCCTCCCACCCTCACACACCCCCATCGTCCACCACTCACACGTCCCCATCGTCCACCACTCACACGTCCCCATCGTCCACCACTCACACACCCCCATCGTCCACCACTCACACACCCCCATCGTCCACCACTCACACGTCCTCACCATCCCACCCTCACACACCCCCATCGTCCACCACTCACACGTCCTCACCATCCCACCCTCACACACCCCCATCGTCCACCACTCACACGTCCTCACCATCCCACCCTCACACACCCCCATCGTCCACCACTCACACGTCCTCACCATCCCACCCTCACACACCCCCATCGTCCACCACTCACACACCCCCATCGTCCAACCCTCACACACCCCCATCGTCCACCACTCACACGTCCTCACCATCCCACCCTCACACACCCCCATCGTCCACCACTCACACACCCCCATCGTCCAACCCTCACACACCCCCATCGTCCACCACTCACACGTCCTCACCATCCCACCCTCACACACCCCCATCGTCCACCACTCACACGTCCTCACCATCCCACCATCACACACCCCCACCGTCCACCACTCACACACCCCCATCGTCCACCACTCACACACCCCCATCGTCCACCACTCACACGTCCCCACCGTCCAACCCTCACACGTCCCCACCGTCCACCACTCACACACCCCCATCGTCCACCACTCACACACCCCCATCGTCCAACCCTCACACACCCCCATCGTCCACCACTCACACACCCCCATCGTCCACCACTCACACGTCCCCATCGTCCAACCCTCACACGTCCCCACCGTCCACCACTCACACACCCCCATCGTCCACCACTCACACACCCCCATCGTCCAACCCTCACACACCCCCATCGTCCAACCCTCACACGTCCCCACCGTCCACCACTCACACACCTCCATCGTCCACCACTCACACGTCCTCACCATCCCACCCTCACACACCCCCATCGTCCACCACTCACACGTCCTCACCATCCCACCCTCACACACCCCCATCGTCCACCACTCACACGTCCCCATCGTCCACCACTCACACACCCCCATCGTCCACCACTCACACACCCCCATCGTCCAACCCTCACACACCCCCATCGTCCAACCCTCACACGTCCCCACCGTCCACCACTCACACACCTCCATCGTCCACCACTCACACGTCCTCACCATCCCACCCTCACACACCCCCATCGTCCACCACTCACACGTCCCCATCGTCCACCACTCACACACCCCCATCGTCCACCACTCACACACCCCCATCGTCCAACCCTCACACACCCACACCATCCAACCCTCACACACCCCCATCGTCCAACCCTCACACACCCCCATCGTCCACCACTCACACACCCCCATCGTCCACCACTCACACGTCCCCATCGTCCACCACTCACACGTCCCCATCGTCCACCACTCACACGTCCTCACCATCCCACCCTCACACACCCCCATCGTCCACCACTCACACGTCCCCATCGTCCACCACTCACACGTCCCCAACGTCCAACCCTCACACACCCCCATCGTCCACCACTCACACACCCCCATCGTCCAACCCTCACACACCCCCATCGTCCACCATCACACACCCCCATCGTCCAACCCTCACACACCCCCATCGTCCACCACTCACACACCCCCATCGTCCACCACTCACACACCCCCATCATCCACCACTCACACACCCCCATCATCCAACCCTCACACACCCCCATCGTCCACCACTCACACACCCCCATCGTCCACCACTCACACATCCCCATCGTCCACCACTCACACACCCCCATCGTCCACCACTCACACACCCCCATCGTCCACCATCACACACCCCCATCGTCCAACCCTCACACACCCCCATCGTCCACCACTCACACACCCCCATCGTCCACCACTCACACACCCCCATCGTCCACCACTCACACATCCCCATCGTCCACCACTCACACGTCCCCATCGTCCACCACTCACACGTCCCCACCATCCCACCCTCACACACCCCCATCGTCCAACCCTCACACACCCCCATCATCCACCACTCACACACCCCCATCGTCCACCACTCACACGTCCCCATCGTCCACCACTCACACGTCCCCACCATCCCACCCTCACACACCCCCATCGTCCAACCCTCACACACCCCCATCATCCACCACTCACACACCCCCATCGTCCAACCCTCACACACCCCCATCATCCACCACTCACACACCCCCATCATCCACCACTCACACGTCCCCATCGTCCACCACTCACACGTCCCCACCATCCCACCCTCACACACCCCCATCGTCCAACCCTCACACACCCCCATCATCCACCACTCACACACCCCCATCGTCCACCACTCACACGTCCCCATCGTCCACCACTCACACGTCCCCATCGTCCAACCCTCACACACCCCCATCATCCACCACTCACACGTCCCCATCGTCCACCACTCACACGTCCCCACCATCCCACCCTCACACACCCCCATCGTCCAACCCTCACACACCCCCATCGTCCACCACTCACACACCCCCATCCCCACCACTCACACACCCCCATCGTCCACCACTCACACGTCCCCACCATCCAACCCTCACACACCCCCATCGTCCACCACTCACACACCCCCATCGTCCACCATCACACACCCCCATCGTCCAACCCTCACACACCCCCATCGTCCACCACTCACACACCCCCATCCCCACCACTCACACACCCCCATCGTCCACCACTCACACGTCCCCACCGTCCAACCCTCACACACCCCCATCGTCCACCACTCACACCCCCATCGTCCAACCCTCACACACCCCCATCGTCCACCACTCACACGTCCCCACTGTCCAACCCTCACACACCCCCATCGTCCACCACTCACACGTCCCCATCGTCCACACCCTCACACACCCCCATCGTCCACCACTCACACCCCCATCGTCCCACCCTCACACACCCCCATCGTCCACCACTCACACACCCCCATCGTCCACCACTCACACGTCCCCATCGTCCACACCACCCCACTGACCCCAACGTCCCCACCACCCCACTGACCCCCACCATCCACACCACCCCACTGACCCCCACCACCCCACTGACCCCCACCATCCACACCACCCCACTGACCCCACTGTCCACACCACCCCACTGACCCCCACCACCGCAATGACCCCCATCATCCACACCACCCCACTGACCCCCACCGTCCACATCACCCCACTGACCCCCACCGTCCACACCACCCCACTGACCCCCCGACCCCACCACCCCACTGACCCCCACCGTCCACATCACCCCACTGACCCCACCGTCCACACCACCCCACTGACCCCCCGACCCCACCACCCCACTGACCCCACCGTCCACATCACCCCACTGACCCCCACCGTCCACATCACCCCACTGACGCCACCGTCCACATCACCCCACTGACCCCCCGACCCCACCACCCCACTGACCCCCCGACCCCACCACCCCACTGACCCCACCGTCCACACCACCCCACTGACCCCACCGTCCACACCACCCCACTGACCCCCCGACCCCACCACCCCACTGACCCCCACCGTCCACATCACCCCACTGACCCCCACCATCCACATCACCCCACTGACCCCACCGTCCACACCACCCCACTGACCCCCACCGTCCACATCACCCCACTGACCCCCACCGTCCACATCACCCCACTGACCCCCACCGTCCACACCACCCCACTGACCCCACCGTCCACATCACCCCACTGACCCCCACCATCCACATCACCCCACTGACCCCACCGTCCACACCACCCCACTGACCCCCCGACCCCACCACCCCACTGACCCCCACCGTCCACATCACCCCACTGACCCCCACCGTCCACATCACCCCACTGACCCCCCGACCCCACCACCCCACTGACCCCCACCGTCCACACCACCCCACTGACCCCCCGACCCCACCACCCCACTGACCCCCACCGTCCACATCACCCCACTGACCCCCACCGTCCACATCACCCCACTGACCCCCACCGTCCACACCACCCCACTGACCCCACCGTCCACATCACCCCACTGACCCCCACCATCCACATCACCCCACTGACCCCACCGTCCACACCACCCCACTGACCCCCACCATCCACATCACCCCACTGACCCCCACCGTCCACATCACCCCACTGACCCCCCGACCCCACCACCCCACTGACCCCCACCGTCCACATCACCCCACTGACCCCCCGACCCCACCACCCCACTGACCCCCACCGTCCACATCACCCCACTGACCCCCACCATCCACACCACCCCACTGACCCCACTGTCCACACCACCCCACTGACCCCCACCACCGCAATGACCCCCATCATCCACACCACCCCACTGACCCCCACCGTCCACATCACCCCACTGACCCCCACCGTCCACACCACCCCACTGACCCCCCGACCCCACCACCCCACTGACCCCCACCATCCACATCACCCCACTGACCCCACCAACCCACTGAACCCCACCGTCCACATCACCCCACTGACCCCACCGTCCACATCACCCCACTGACCCCCACCATCCACATCACCCCACTGACCCCACCGTCCACACCACCCCACTGACCCCCCGACCCCACCACCCCACTGACCCCCACCGTCCACATCACCCCACTGACCCCCACCATCCACATCACCCCACTGACCCCACCGTCCACACCACCCCACTGACCCCCCGACCCCACCACCCCACTGACCCCCACCGTCCACATCACCCCACTGAACCCACCGTCCACATCACCCCACTGACCCCCACCGTCCACATCACCCCACTGACGCCACCGTCCACATCACCCCACTGACCCCCCGACCCCACCACCCCACTGACCCCACCACCCCACTGACCCCCACCGTCCACATCACCCCACTGACCCCACCGTCCACACCACCCCACTGACCCCCCGACCCCACCACCCCACTGACCCCACCGTCCACATCACCCCACTGACCCCCACCGTCCACATCACCCCACTGACGCCACCGTCCACATCACCCCACTGACCCCCACCGTCCACACCACCCCACTGACCCCACCGTCCACATCACCCCACTGACCCCCCCGACCCCACCACCCCACTGACCCCCACCGTCCACACCACCCCACTGACCCCCACCGTCCACACCACCCCACTGACCCCCCGACCCCACCACCCCACTGACCCCCACCGTCCACATCACCCCACTGACCCCCACCATCCACACCACCCCACTGACCCCACTGTCCACACCACCCCACTGACCCCCACCACCGCACTGACCCCCATCATCCACACCACCCCACTGACCCCCACCGTCCACATCACCCCACTGACCCCCACCGTCCACATCACCCCACTGACCCCACCGTCCACATCACCCCACTGACCCCCACCGTCTACACCACCCCACTGACCCCCCGACCCCACCACCCCACCGTCCACACCACCCCACTGACCCCCCCGTCCCCACCACCCCACTGACCCCCACCGTCCACATCACCCCACTGACCCCCACCGACCCCACCACCCCACTGACCCCCACCGTCCACATCACCCCACTGACCCCCCCGACCCCACCACCCCACTGACCCCCACCATCCACATCACCCCACTGACCCCACCGTCCACATCACCCCACTGACCCCCACCGTCCACATCACCCCACTGACCCCCACCATCCACACCACCCCACTGACCCCCACCGTCCACACCACCCCACTGACCCCCCGACCCCACCACCCCACTGACCCCCCGACCCCACCACCCCACTGACCCCCACCGTCCACATCACCCCACTGACCCCCACCGTCCACACCACCCCACTGACCCCACTGTCCACACCACCCCACTGACCCACTGACCCCCACCACCGCACTGACCCCCATCATCCACACCACCCCACTGACCCCCACCGTCCACATCACCCCACTGACCCCACCGTCCACATCACCCCACTGACCCCCACCGTCCACACCACCCCACTGACCCCCCCGACCCCACCACCCCACTGACCCCCACCGTCCACATCACCCCACTGACCCCAACGTCCACATCACCCCACTGACCCCCACCGTCCACATCACCCTACTGACCCCACCATCCACATCACCCCACTGACCCCCACTGTCCACACCACCCCAATGACCCCCACCGTCCACACCACCCCATTGACCCCCACCGTCCACACCACCCCACTGACCCCAATGTCCACCACCCCAATGACCCCACCGTCCACACCACCCCAATGACCCCCACCATCCCCAACACCCCACTGACCTCCACTGTCCACACCACCCCACTGACCCCCACCATCCATACCACCCCACTGACCCCCACTGTCCACACCACCCCACTGACCCCCACCGTCTACACCACCCCACTGACCCCCACCGTCTACACCACCCCACTGTTCACCCCTCATAAGTCCCCACCGACCACACAACCTGACTGACCACAACCGTCCACACCACCGTCCCCAACACTGTCCCGCACCCTCTCAGTCTCTCCCACTGTCTACAACAATTCACATTTCCTATTCCCACAGTCCCCCAGCACCCCATTGTCCACCATACCCACACGGTCCATCATCTTTTCTACCCAACATCATCTCGCCCGTTGTTCCTCCAACTCTACTTCCACCCCAATGTCCCTCACCCCCACCGTCTCTCTCACTGTCTACAACAACCCACACGTCCTACCCCCATACTGACCCATGATCCCACTATCAACCACACCCCGTTCTTCACCCAACGTCAAATACCCCACCTGTCTTGCAACCCCCACCACCCCACCCACCATCATCCCTTTCATTGCCCCTCACCCCCACTGTCTCCAATGATCTGCATCTCCTACCCACGACCCCAGTGTCCACCACACCCCCACCAAACATCATTTACTCCCACCGTCCCCAATGATCTTCATCATCTCCCAACCCAACCCCACCTCCCCCCTCCATCCTACACCATTCCCACCCCTCCCACCTTCTCTTACCATCCATCCACTGCAGTCACACTCAGTAGCACCACTCTGCCCCAGCAATACCACCATTCCCAAAATCCCTGTCCCACTGTACACAGTCCCAGCTGAGGGACAGATATGAGAGCATTCAGGCAGCTTCTGGGGAGGGGGAGAGACAGAGGAATAGAAGGAGGGAGGGAGGGGGAGAGGGAGAGAGGGAGAGAGAGAGAGAGAGGAGAGAGAGAGAGAGAGAGAGAGAGAGAGAGAGAGAGAGAGAGAGAGAGAGAGAGAGAGAGAGAGAGAGAGAGAGAGAGATGATAAGACTGATAGATAGTGGGAGGGGAAGGGGAGGGGAAAGGGGTGGGGAGAGCAGAGGGGAGAGGAGAGGAGAGCCCATTAACAATTTGGGTCTGGGGTCCTCCCTCAGAACAAGAAAAGAAATAAAATCCTATTAATTATGAGGTGCAGAGGGGTAGGTGAAGAACATTAATCCCCCATCCTGCTCCCACTCTGACCCACCGGCCTTGGCCTCCCACACTGCTGCAGCGAGGCAGCCTGAGAAACAGCAGCCTACATTCTACCTGGCCACCTGGCAGCCTTCCTGACTCAGTGCCTATCGGAGATATTCCCTTTGCCCTACCCATCCTCCCCCAATTTCTTGGCAACTTAAAGCTGGCTTGTTCCCTCTCTTGCTGAGCTGAGAGGAAAGTTCCCGGATCACAAGCTGCTTCTCCCTCCACAGATGCTGCCTGACCCACTGAGCTTTTCCACTTTAGTGAGCATCTCAACAATATACAGTGTACAGTCATAATAGAGTAATACAGCCAGCAAACAGGCCATTCGGCCCAATGCATCCTTACCGGGACTAGCCCCATTTGCCTGCACTTGGTCCACATCCTTCTAAAGCTTTATAATTGACGTAACTATCCAATATCTTTTAAACATTACAACTGTACCCACCTCTACCACTCGCCCCCCCCCCCCCGCCATCAAAAGGCGATGTCCATCATTAGGGCCCCTCACCACCCAGGCCATGCCCTCTTCCCATGGCTGCCAGCAAGGAGGAGGTACAGAAGGCACACATTCAGGATCAGCTTCTTCCCCTCTGCCATCAGATTTCTGGAGACAATGAACCCATGGACACCACCTCAGTATTTTCTGGAAAGAGTGAGCAGCTTCAAGTTCCAGGGTGCCAACATCTATTTCAGGCACCACAAGCTAAAGGAATTCGACGTGTTTTCTGAAGAGAGCGAGTGTGTGAGATCAGTAAGACATCTCTGATGGTTCAGATGTTGAAGGGTAGATGTGGAGGGATCGTGTGGCTTCCAGGCAAACAGCGGCGGACCGAGCAAGCACGGACTGACCTGATTCTGTGCATCGGAGCAGATCGCCGGCATCAGGTAGGGCAGCAGCTCCGCATGGCCTCGTCTCGTCGCCAGGTGCAGGGCGCTGTTGGTCTCCTGGGGCGAGAAAGAACCGGAGGCGGTGAACGGCCATTCCCGCGCTGCGGCTGCGCAGACACGCCGGTCCACCCCCCAGTGCGGCTGCGCAGACCCGCCAGTTCCCACCCCCCCACACAGTGCGGCTGCGCAGACACGCCGGTCCACCACCCCCCGTGCGGCTGCGCAGACCCGCAGGTCCACCCCGCCCCCCCCCAGTGCGGCTGCGCAGACCCGCCAGTTCCCACCCCCCTCCCCCCCCCACATAGTGCGGCTGCGCAGACCCGCCAGTTCCCACCCCCCCCACACAGTGCGGCTGCACAGACACACCGGCCCGCCCCCCCACTGCGGCTGCGCGGACAGCGACGCCCCGCCCCACACGTTCCTCGTACCTTGTCGACGGCCTGAAGATCGCAGCCCAGGTCGCAGAGAAGCCTCAGCACGTCCAAGTGGCCGCTCTCGGCTGCCAGCAGCAGGGGCGTCTTCCCATTCTGCAAAGCAAGATCCCGTGAGGAGGCGTGGGGCGCCGGCCACGGGAGGGGTTTGAGAGAGAGGGACGAGGGAACGCCCAGGTTCAGGTGGGAGGGATGAGGGAGCTTCCCAGGTTCAGGTGGGAGGGATGAGGGAGCTTCCCAGGTTCAGGTGGGAGGGATGAGGGAGCTTCCCAGGTTCAGGTGGGAGGGATGAGGGAGCTCCTCAGATTCCTGTGGGAGGGATGAGGGAGCTTCCCAGGTTCCTGTGGGAGGGATGAGGGAGCTCCCCAGATTCCTGTGGGAGGGATGAGGGAGCTTCCCAGGTTCCTGTGGGAGGGATGAGGGAGCTTCCCAGGTTCGGGTGGGAGGGATGAGGGAGCTCCCCAGATTCCTGTGGGAGGGATGAGGGAGCTTCCCAGGTTCGGGTGGGAGGGATGAGGGAGCTTCCCAGGTTCCTGTGGGAGGGATGAGGGAGCTTCCCAGGTTCGGGTGGGAGGGATGAGGGAGCATCCCAGGTTCGGGTGGGAGGGATGAGGGAGCTTCCCAGGTTCGGGTGGGAGGGATGAGGGAGCTTCCCAGGTTCGGGTGGGAGGGATGAGGAAGCTCCCCAGATTCCTGTGGGAGGGATGAGGGAGCTTCCCAGGTTCGGGTGGGAGGGATGAGGGAGCTCCCCAGATTCCTGTGGGAGGGATGAGGGAGCTTCCCAGGTTCCTGTGGGAGGGATGAGGGAGCTTCCCAGGTTCGGGTGGGAGGGATGAGGGAGCTCCCCAGATTCCTGTGGGAGGGATGAGGGAGCTTCCCAGGTTCGGGTGGGAGGGATGAGGGAGCATCCCAGGTTCGGGTGGGAGGGATGAGGGAGCTTCCCAGGTTCCTGTGGGAGGGATGAGGGAGCTTCCCAGGTTCGGGTGGGAGGGATGAGGGAGCATCCCAGGTTCGGGTGGGAGGGATGAGGGAGCTTCCCAGGTTCGGGTGGGAGGGATGAGGGAGCTTCCCAGGTTCGGGTGGGAGGGATGAGGGAGCTCCCCAGATTCCTGTGGGAGGGATGAGGGAGCTTCCCAGGTTCGGGTGGGAGGGATGAGGGAGCTCCCCAGCTGGGGAAGGAGAGGGTTAGACTGGGGATCTCATTCCGTACAGAATGGGTTAGAGAGAGCTCTCCAGATCCGTGAGGGAGGGGAGAGAGTGGTTAGAGGGATCTCCCGAGTCTGTGAGGGAGTGGAGAGTGGTTAGAGGGAGCTCCCCTGGAAGGATGGGGATAGGGAGGGATTAGGGGGAGCTCCTATGGCAAGAGGAGAGAGGTATGAGGGGAGGCCCCAAATACATGAGTGAGGGTTGAAGGAGCTCCCTGTTTGGGGAATGAGAGGATAGAGGGCTCCTGCTGGGTACAAGAGGGAGCTGCCCACATACTACAGAGAGGGGTTAGTGGGAGGTCAAAGTGGAGGGACAGATCGAGGGGTTAGAGGGTGGAGTTAAAGGGAGCACCTTGACTACGGGAGGAAGAGAAAGAGGGAGCTCCCTAATACAGAGGCGGGGTGGAGGTCTGGATATGTTACAGATGAGGGCCATGGGGGTGAGAGACTGACCTGGTCCGGATCATCTATAGGGATCCCCTCGAGGTCCTCAACAACATACCGGATGATGCTGGGGTGTCCTTGCAGGGCAGCGCAGTGGAGCAAAGTCTGTCCCAGCTGCAGAGGTACAGAACAAGACCCCATCAGACCAACACTCCCCTGCTCTGGAGCACAGCACTGACGTTACCCCAGTTTCCTCATACCATCCCTCGCTGAGCTCTCTCCCCCAGTGTCATGACCAAAAGACTGAGGGGCAGAATTAGGCCACTCAGCCCATTGAGTCTGTCCTGTAATTCCAACATGGCTGATTTATTTCCTCTCTCAATCTCACTTTCCTGTCTGTATACAGTATACAGTAACTTGGCCTCCACAGCTACCCATGGCAATGAATTCCACAGATTCACTGCCCTCTAGCTAAAGTAATTCCTCCCCATCTCTATTCGAAAGGGATGTCCTTCCATTCTGAGGCTGTGCCCTCTGGTCCAAGACTCCCCCGTTATTGGAAACATTGTCTTAAATGTCCCACTATATCTAGGTCTTTCAATATTCAATAGGTTTAACTGAAACATTAATCCAGTCCCTTCACAAACCCCCCCCTTCCCCCAGCGGCCTCTGTTACTGACTATATTTGCACTGACATTAATCCAGCTCCCTCACACTGTCCCTCAGTGACCCCTCTCCCCCAGGACCCTGTCACTGCCTGTAACCCCACAGGTAATAATCCGGCTCCCCCACACAGTCCCTAGTGATTCCTCGCCCCCAACTCTCTCTCACTGACTGTCCCCACTGACGTTAATCCAGCTCCCTCACACCGTCCCTCAGTGACCCACTCCCCCAGCGCCGTGCCACAGACGTTCATCCCCTGCACGCAGCGTTGAGCTCTCCGAGGAGACACTGACCCTGTTCCTGGCCGTCACCGTCGCTCCAGCTTTCACCAGTGTCTGCAGGATGGTCAGGTAGCCGTGGCTGGCAGCTAGAAGCACTGGCGTCATCCCGAACTGCAGGAGGAAGCGGAGATCTGTGTGAGGAGAGTACGTGGGACGCTCCACGCTCTGGGACCCTTCCTCAAACCACGCTGGGGTCTCTGCTTACCTTGTCTTCAGCATCTACCAACGCATTGTAGTCTAGGAGCAGGCTGGCTGCCTCCTCGTGTCCGGCCAGAACAGCCCAGTGCAAGGCCGTCTGATTCATCTGTGGGGGAAGGGTGTGGGGGGGGTGAAAGGGGCAGGAACAGAAAGCTCACTATGATTGATTGGGCCAGCCATCCCACAATATCCAAACACAATGCCTCAGCATCTCCCCCCCCCCCCCACCCACCTTCTTACCCCTACCTACATTCTCCACCAAGCTACTCCCTTCACACACCCTGTATCAGAGGGCAGCCCTTCTCACTGGAGCACAGAAAAAAACCATTCAGCCCATCTGGAGTGGGGGGTGCAGTGGACAGCAAGGAATTGTATCAAAACTTGCAAAGTCATCTGGACCAGCCGGGAAAGTAGCTGCAAAATGGCGGATGGGATTTACTGCTGACAAGTGCACTTTGGGAGGACCAGGTCTTACACAGTGAACGGTGGGGCACTGAGGAGTGTGGTGGAACAGAGGAATCTGGGAATACCGGTCCATAATTCCTTGAAAGCGGCGTCACAAAGAAAGCTTTTTAAATCGAATTATTGAGTACAGGAGTTGGGGTGCTGTGTTGAAGTTGTACAAGACGTTGGTGAGGCCTAATTTGAAGTATTGTGTGCAGTTTTGGTCACCTACCTACAGGAGAGATGTAAATAAGATTGAAAGAGCGGAGAGAAAATTTACAAGGACATTGCTGGGACTTGAGGGTCTGTGTAATAGGTAAGGGCTTATTCCCTGGAGCACGGGAATGAGAGGAAATCTTACAGAGGTATACAGAATTATGAGGGGTTTAGTTACAGTGGTCTGCAGGTTTATCTCCTTAGCTTGGGTAAGACTAGAACTGGAGGTCATAGGTTAAGGATGAAAGGTGAAATATTTAAGGGAAACCTGAGGGGGATCATCTTCACTCAGAGGGTGGTGAGAGTGTGAACGGAGAGGGTGGTTGGAACATTTAAGAGACGTTTGGAGGGCTATGGTCTGGGTGCAGGGAGACAGGAACAGACCAGCGTGGACTAGACGAGCCGATGGGGCTGCTTCTGTCGTTAGTGGTGTGACCCCATGACCCCTATCTGTGCTGGTCCCATTTGCCTTTATTTGATCTATCACTTCTAAGCTTTTCCAATCACGAGCCTATCCAAGTGTCATCGTTGAAGCTGCCTCGGTTACTTCCTCTGCCACCTCATTCCATGCACGAGTCACCCTTTGTCTGAACATATTTGCCACTCAGGTGACTATTAAATCTCTCCTCTCTCACCTTAAACTTACAGCCTCTAATTCTTGATTCCACCACCCTGGGGTAAAGCCTGTGTGCACTCACCCTGTCTTATGCCCCTCATAAGACATAGGAGTAGAATTAGGCCACTTGGCCCATCGAATCTGCTCCACCACAGCTGATTTATTACCCCTCTCAACTCCTGTCTTCATCCTGTAACCTTTATCACCCTGACTAATCAAGAACGTATCGACCTCTGCTTTAAATATACCCAGTGACGTCCTCCACAGCTCTCTGTGGCAATGAATTCCACAGATTCACCACCCTCTGGCTAAAGAAATTCCTCCTCACCTCTGCTCTAAGGAGATGTCCCTCCACATCGACACATACAGAGAAATGTCTTGCTTGTGTTAACAACCAATGCAACCCAAGGGCGCGTGGGGGCAGCCCGCAAAGGTTGCCACACATTCCGGTGCCAACATAGTGTGCCCACCATCGTCCATAGAACACGAATAAAACAAATCTCTTTCCTTACGCAAGCAGTGAAGGTGCTCTGTTCTGCCTGTCCTTGGCCATCTTCTCTATTGTACCCCAGATGTGGCATGCAAGCTCAGCAACAGTGTCACACACAGACATAGGATTCTTCATTGCTGGCTCCATAACAGTTTTGTTTGACCAGCCAGGGTTGTTAGCCCAAAGCTGGAGGACCAGTGGGCCACTGTTGGTCTGGCCTCTACCCTTTGACCTGTTTGGAATGGGTGACCCGACCAAGAGCCAAAGCACGAAGCCCTGACTCCAGCCAACACAGCTCTCCAGGTCATTGAGGCACGCAAGCCTCCAGATCCTATGACAAGCTCGTGGTCCTTTAGGAGGAGACTGGTCAATGACGAGACCTCGAACTCTCGGTATGCAAAACTGACAGGCCCTTGGGCCTCCTACTCACAGTCCCCTTGTAATCCACCTCGTTGTATCCTCTCTCCCCTCATCTCCTCAAAGCCACCACCATTCCATAAGGGAATGCCGCTTTGTGGCTCCGGAAAACAGGGTCCGACCCTGGCGTGTGCAATAGTGACCACTCACTCACCGAGTTCCTGGCATTGATGTTCACCTTGCCCAGAATCAGCTCCCTGATCGTCGCTGTGTCATTGACCTTGGCAGCCTGCTGTAGCCTCTGCTCCGAGTGGAACACTGGAATCGGAGAGAGATTGCCCTATCACTACAGCAGAGAAATTCCTCCACACTCTCCCAGAGTCAGACACAGTAAAACTCCCTCCACACTCTCCCAGGGTCAGACACAGTGAAACTCCCTCCACACTCTCCCAGAATCAGACACAGTGAAACTCCCTCCACACTCTCCCAGGGTCAGACACAGTGAAACTCCCTCCACATCGTCCCAGGGTCAGACACACTGAAACTCCCTCCACATCGTCCCAGAGTAAGACACAGTGAAACTCCCTCCACACTCTCCCAGAGTCAGACACAGTGAAACTCCCTCCACATTCTCCCAGAGTCAGACACAGAGTGAAACCCCCTCCACACTCTCCCAGAATCAGAAACAGTGAAACTCCCTCCACATTCTCCCAGAATCAGAAACAGTGAAACTCCCTCCACATCATCCCAGAATCAGAAACAGTGAAACTCCCTCCACATCGTCCCAGGGTCAGACACAGAGTGAAACCCACTCCACACTCTCCCAGAATCAGAAACAGTGAAACTCCCTCCACATTCTCCCAGAATCAGAAACAGTGAAACTCCCTCCACATCATCCCAGAATCAGAAACACTGAAACTCCCTCCACATCATCCCAGAATCAGAAACAGTGAAACTCCCTCCACATCATCCCAGGGTCAGACTCACTGAAACTCCCTCCACATCGTCCCAGAGTCAGACACAGAGTGAAACTCCCTCCACACTCTCCCAGAGTCAGACACAGTGAAACTCCTTCCACATCGTCCCAGGGTCAGACACACTGAAACTCCCTCCACAGCGCCCCAGAGTCAGACACAGTGAAACTCCCTCCACACTCTCCCAGAATCAGACACAGTGAAACTCCCTCCACAACATCCCAGAGTCAGACACACACTGAAACTCCCTCCACATCGTCCCAGGGTCAGACACACTGAAACTCCCTCCACATCGTCCCAGAGTCAGACACAGTGAAACTCCCTCCACACTCTCCCAGAATCAGACACAATGAAACTCCCTCCACACTCTCCCAGGGTCAGACACAGTGAAACTTCCTCCACACACTCCCAGGGTCAGACACAGTGAAACTCCCTCCACATCGTCCCAGGGTCAGACACACTGAAACTCCCTCCACATCGTCCCAGAGTCAGACACAGTGAAACTCCCTCCACACTCTCCCAGAATCAGACACAGTGAAACTCCCTCCACACTCTCCCAGAATCAGACACAGTGAAACTTCCTCCACACTCTCCCAGGGTCAGACACAGTGAAACTTCCTCCACACTCTCCCAGGGTCAGACACAGTGAAACTCCCTCCACACCGTCCCATGGTCAGACACAGTGAATCCCCCTCCACACCGTCCCAGAGTCAGACACAGTGAAAACCCTCCACACCGTCCCAGAGTCAGACACAGTGAAAACCCCTCCACACCGTCCCAGAGTCAGACACAGTGAAAACCCTCCACACCATCCCAGAGTCAGACACAGTGAATCCCCCTCCACACCATCCCAGAGTCAGACACAGTGAAAACCCTCCACACCATCCCAGAGTCAGACACAGTGAAAACCCTCCACACCATCCCAGAGTCAGACACAGTGAATCCCCCTCCACACCATCCCAGAGTCAGACACAGTGAAAACCCTCCACACCGTCCCAGAGTCAGACACAGTGAATCCCCCTCCACACCGTCCCAGAGTCAGACACAGTGAATCCCCCTCCACACCGTCCCAGAGTCAGACACAGTAAAACTCCCTCCACACTCTCCCAGGGTCAGACACAGTGAAACTCCCTCCACACTCTCCCAGAATCAGACACAGTGAAACTCCCTCCACACTCTCCCAGGGTCAGACACAGTGAAACTCCCTCCACATCGTCCCAGGGTCAGACACACTGAAACTCCCTCCGCATCGTCCCAGAGTAAGACACAGTGAAACTCCCTCCACACTCTCCCAGAGTCAGACACAGTGAAACTCCCTCCACATTCTCCCAGAGTCAGACACAGAGTGAAACCCCCTCCACACTCTCCCAGAATCAGAAACAGTGAAACTCCCTCCACATTCTCCCAGAATCAGAAACAGTGAAACTCCCTCCACATCATCCCAGAATCAGAAACAGTGAAACTCCCTCCACATCGTCCCAGGGTCAGACACAGAGTGAAACCCACTCCACACTCTCCCAGAATCAGAAACAGTGAAACTCCCTCCACATTCTCCCAGAATCAGAAACAGTGAAACTCCCTCCATATCATCCCAGAATCAGAAACACTGAAACTCCCTCCACATCATCCCAGAATCAGAAACAGTGAAACTCCCTCCACATCATCCCAGGGTCAGACACACTGAAACTCCCTCCACATCGTCCCAGAGTCAGACACAGAGTGAAACTCCCTCCACACTCTCCCAGAGTCAGACACAGTGAAACTCCTTCCACATCGTCCCAGGGTCAGACACACTGAAACTCCCTCCACAGCGCCCCAGAGTCAGACACAGTGAAACTCCCTCCACACTCTCCCAGAATCAGACACAGTGAAACTCCCTCCACAACATCCCAGAGTCAGACACACACTGAAACTCCCTCCACATCGTCCCAGGGTCAGACACACTGAAACTCCCTCCACATCGTCCCAGAGTCAGACACAGTGAAACTCCCTCCACACTCTCCCAGAATCAGACACAATGAAACTCCCTCCACACTCTCCCAGGGTCAGACACAGTGAAACTTCCTCCACACTCTCCCAGGGTCAGACACAGTGAAACTCCCTCCACATCGTCCCAGGGTCAGACACACTGAAACTCCCTCCACATCGTCCCAGAGTCAGACACAGTGAAACCCCCTCCACACTCTCCCAGAATCAGACACAGTGAAAACCCTCCACACCGTCCCAGAGTCAGACACAGTGAATCCCCCTCCACACCGTCCCAGAGTCAGACACAGTGAAACCCTCCACACCGTCCCAGAGTCAGACACAGTGAAACCCCTCCACACCGTCCCAAAGTCAGACACAGTGAAACCCCCTCCACACCATCCCAGAGTCAGACACAGTGAAACCCCCTCCACACCGTCCCAGAGTCAGACACAGTGAAAACCCTCCACACCGTCCCAGAGTCAGACACAGTGAAAACCCTCCACACCATCCCAGAGTCAGACACAGTGAATCCCCCTCCACACCATCCCAGAGTCAGACACAGTGAATCCCCCTCCACACCGTCCCAGAGTCAGACACAGTGAATCCCCCTCCACATCGTCCCAGGGTCAGACACACTGAAACTCCCTCCACACTCTCCCAGAATCAGACACAGTGAAACTCCCTCCACAACATCCCAGAGTCAGACACACACTGAAACTCCCTCCACATCGTCCCAGGGTCAGACACACTGAAACTCCCTCCACATCGTCCCAGAGTCAGACACAGTGAAACTCCCTCCACACTCTCCCAGAATCAGACACAGTGAAACTCCCTCCACACTCTCCCAGGGTCAGACACAGTGAAACTTCCTCCACACTCTCCCAGGGTCAGACACAGTGAAACTCCCTCCACATCGTCCCAGGGTCAGACACACTGAAACTCCCTCCACATCGTCCCAGAGTCAGACACAGTGAAACTCCCTCCACACTCTCCCAGAATCAGACACAGTGAAACTCCCTCCACACTCTCCCAGAATCAGACACAGTGAAACTTCCTCCACACTCTCCCAGGGTCAGACACAGTGAAACTTCCTCCACACTCTCCCAGGGTCAGACACAGTGAAACTCCCTCCACACCGTCCCATGGTCAGACACAGTGAATCCCCCTCCACACCGTCCCAGAGTCAGACACAGTGAAAACCCTCCACACCGTCCCAGAGTCAGACACAGTGAAAACCCTCCACACCGTCCCAGTCAGACACAGTGAAACCCCTCCACACTCTCCCAGAGTCAGACACAGTGAAACCCCCTCCACACCGTCCCAGAGTCAGACACAGTGAAACCCTCCACACCGTCCCAGTCAGACACAGTGAAACCCCTCCACACCGTCCCAAAGTCAGACACAGTGAAACCCCCTCCACACCATCCCAGAGTCAGACACAGTGAAACCCCCTCCACACCATCCCAGAGTCAGACACAGTGAAACCCCCTCCACACCGTCCCAGAGTCAGACACAGTGAAAACCCTCCACACCGTCCCAGAGTCAGACACAGTGAAAACCCTCCACACCATCCCAGAGTCAGACACAGTGAATCCCCCTCCACACCATCCCAGAGTCAGACACAGTGAATCCCCCTCCACACCGTCCCAGAGTCAGACACAGTGAAAACCCTCCACACCATCCCAGAGTCAGACACAGTGAATCCCCCTCCACACCGTCCCAGAGTCAGACACAGTGAAACCCTCCACACCGTCCCAGAGTCAGACACAGTGAAACCCCCTCCACACCGTCCCAGAGTCAGACACAGTGAAAACCCTCCACACCATCCCAGAGTCAGACACAGTGAAAACCCTCCACACCATCCCAGAGTCAGACACAGTGAATCCCCCTCCACACCATCCCAGAGTCAGACACAGTGAAAACCCTCCACACCATCCCAGAGTCAGACACAGTGAAAACCCTCCACACCATCCCAGAGTCAGACACAGTGAATCCCCCTCCACACCATCCCAGAGTCAGACACAGTGAAAACCCTCCACACCATCCCAGAGTCAGACACAGTGAATCCCCCTCCACACCATCCCAGAGTCAGACACAGTGAAAACCCTCCACACCATCCCAGAGTCAGACACAGTGAAAACCCTCCACACCATCCCAGAGTCAGACACAGTGAATCCCCCTCCACACCATCCCAGAGTCAGACACAGTGAAAACCCTCCACACCGTCCCAGAGTCAGACACAGTGAATCCCCCTCCACACCGTCCCAGAGTCAGACACAGTGAATCCCCCTCCACACCGTCCCAGAGTCAGACACAGTAAAACTCCCTCCACACTCTCCCAGGGTCAGACACAGTGAAACTCCCTCCACACTCTCCCAGAATCAGACACAGTGAAACTCCCTCCACACTCTCCCAGGGTCAGACACAGTGAAACTCCCTCCACATCGTCCCAGGGTCAGACACACTGAAACTCCCTCCGCATCGTCCCAGAGTAAGACACAGTGAAACTCCCTCCACACTCTCCCAGAGTCAGACACAGTGAAACTCCCTCCACATTCTCCCAGAGTCAGACACAGAGTGAAACCCCCTCCACACTCTCCCAGAATCAGAAACAGTGAAACTCCCTCCACATTCTCCCAGAATCAGAAACAGTGAAACTCCCTCCACATCATCCCAGAATCAGAAACAGTGAAACTCCCTCCACATCGTCCCAGGGTCAGACACAGAGTGAAACCCACTCCACACTCTCCCAGAATCAGAAACAGTGAAACTCCCTCCACATTCTCCCAGAATCAGAAACAGTGAAACTCCCTCCATATCATCCCAGAATCAGAAACACTGAAACTCCCTCCACATCATCCCAGAATCAGAAACAGTGAAACTCCCTCCACATCATCCCAGGGTCAGACACACTGAAACTCCCTCCACATCGTCCCAGAGTCAGACACAGTGTGAAACTCCCTCCACACTCTCCCAGAGTCAGACACAGTGAAACTCCTTCCACATCGTCCCAGGGTCAGACACACTGAAACTCCCTCCACACTCTCCCAGAATCAGACACAGTGAAACTCCCTCCACAACATCCCAGAGTCAGACACACACTGAAACTCCCTCCACACTCTCCCAGAATCAGACACAATGAAACTCCCTCCACACTCTCCCAGGGTCAGACACAGTGAAACTTCCTCCACACTCTCCCAGGGTCAGACACAGTGAAACTCCCTCCACATCGTCCCAGGGTCAGACACACTGAAACTCCCTCCACATCGTCCCAGAGTCAGACACAGTGAAACCCCCTCCACACTCTCCCAGAATCAGACACAGTGAAAACCCTCCACACCGTCCCAGAGTCAGACACAGTGAATCCCCCTCCACACCGTCCCAGAGTCAGACACAGTGAAACCCTCCACACCGTCCCAGAGTCAGACACAGTGAAACCCCTCCACACCGTCCCAAAGTCAGACACAGTGAAACCCCCTCCACACCATCCCAGAGTCAGACACAGTGAAACCCCCTCCACACCGTCCCAGAGTCAGACACAGTGAAAACCCTCCACACCGTCCCAGAGTCAGACACAGTGAAAACCCTCCACACCATCCCAGAGTCAGACACAGTGAATCCCCCTCCACACCATCCCAGAGTCAGACACAGTGAATCCCCCTCCACACCGTCCCAGAGTCAGACACAGTGAATCCCCCTCCACATCGTCCCAGGGTCAGACACACTGAAACTCCCTCCACACTCTCCCAGAATCAGACACAGTGAAACTCCCTCCACAACATCCCAGAGTCAGACACACACTGAAACTCCCTCCACATCGTCCCAGGGTCAGACACACTGAAACTCCCTCCACATCGTCCCAGAGTCAGACACAGTGAAACTCCCTCCACACTCTCCCAGAATCAGACACAGTGAAACTCCCTCCACACTCTCCCAGGGTCAGACACAGTGAAACTTCCTCCACACTCTCCCAGGGTCAGACACAGTGAAACTCCCTCCACATCGTCCCAGGGTCAGACACACTGAAACTCCCTCCACATCGTCCCAGAGTCAGACACAGTGAAACTCCCTCCACACTCTCCCAGAATCAGACACAGTGAAACTCCCTCCACACTCTCCCAGAATCAGACACAGTGAAACTTCCTCCACACTCTCCCAGGGTCAGACACAGTGAAACTTCCTCCACACTCTCCCAGGGTCAGACACAGTGAAACTCCCTCCACACCGTCCCATGGTCAGACACAGTGAATCCCCCTCCACACCGTCCCAGAGTCAGACACAGTGAAAACCCTCCACACCGTCCCAGAGTCAGACACAGTGAAAACCCTCCACACCGTCCCAGAGTCAGACACAGTGAAAACCCTCCACACCATCCCAGGGTCAGACACAGTGAAAACCCTCCACACCGTCCCAGAGTCAGACACAGTGAAAACCCTCCACACCGTCCCAGTCAGACACAGTGAAACCCCTCCACACTCTCCCAGAGTCAGACACAGTGAAACCCCCTCCACACCGTCCCAGAGTCAGACACAGTGAAACCCTCCACACCGTCCCAGTCAGACACAGTGAAACCCCTCCACACCGTCCCAAAGTCAGACACAGTGAAACCCCCTCCACACCATCCCAGAGTCAGACACAGTGAAACCCCCTCCACACCATCCCAGAGTCAGACACAGTGAAACCCCCTCCACACCGTCCCAGAGTCAGACACAGTGAAAACCCTCCACACCGTCCCAGAGTCAGACACAGTGAAAACCCTCCACACCATCCCAGAGTCAGACACAGTGAATCCCCCTCCACACCATCCCAGAGTCAGACACAGTGAATCCCCCTCCACACCGTCCCAGAGTCAGACACAGTGAAAACCCTCCACACCATCCCAGAGTCAGACACAGTGAATCCCCCTCCACACCGTCCCAGAGTCAGACACAGTGAAACCCTCCACACCGTCCCAGAGTCAGACACAGTGAAACCCCCTCCACACCGTCCCAGAGTCAGACACAGTGAAAACCCTCCACACCGTCCCAGAGTCAGACACAGTGAAAACCCTCCACACCATCCCAGAGTCAGACACAGTGAATCCCCCTCCACACCATCCCAGAGTCAGACACAGTGAATCCCCCTCCACACCATCCCAGAGTCAGAAACAGTGAATCCCCCTCCACACCATCCCAGAGTCAGACACAGTGAATCCCCCTCCACACCGTCCCAGAGTCAGACACAGTGAAACCCTCCACACCGTCCCAGAGTCAGACACAGTGAATCCCCCTCCACACCATCCCAGAGTCAGACACAGTGAAACCCCTCCACACCGTCCCATGGTCAGACACAGTGAATCCCCCTCCACACCATCCCATGGTCAGACACAGTGAATCCCCCTCCACACCATCCCAGAGTCAGACACAGTGAATCCCCCTCCACACCGTCCCAGAGTCAGACACAGTGAAAACCCTCCACACCGTCCCAGAGTCAGACACAGTGAATCCCCCTCCACACCGTCCCAGAGTCAGACACAGTGAAACCCCTCCACACCGTCCCAGAGTCAGATACAGTGAAACCCCTCCACACGGTCCCATGGTCAGACACAGTGAATCCCCCTCCACACCGTCCCAGAGTCAGACACAGTCAAAACCCTCCACACCGTCCCAGAGTCAGACACAGTGAAACCCCCTCCACACCGTCCCAGAGTCAGACACAGTGAATCCCCCTCCACACCATCCCAGAGTCAGACACAGTGAAACCCCTCCACACCGTCCCATGGTCAGACACAGTGAATCCCCCTCCACACCATCCCATGGTCAGACACAGTGAAAACCCTCCACACCGTCCCAGAGTCAGACACAGTGAAACCCCTCCACACGGTCCCATGGTCAGACACAGTGAATCCCCCTCCACACCATCCCAGAGTCAGACACAGTGAATCCCCCTCCACACCGTCCCAGAGTCAGACACAGTGAAAACCCTCCACACCGTCCCAGAGTCAGACACAGTGAATCCCCCTCCACACCGTCCCAGAGTCAGACACAGTGAATCCCCCTCCACACCGTCCCAGAGTCAGACACAGTGAAACCCCCTCCACACCGTCCCAGAGTCAGACACAGTGAAAACCCTCCACACCGTCCCATCACAGATTCCTCGGGTCAGACACAAAGTGAAACCACCTCTTCACCATCCCAGCACACACTCCCAGGGTCAGACACAGACAGACGCTCCCTGTACAAATATTTATCCTTTGCCCAATTGAAGTCAGGTTGAGACAGTAATTTCCTCTCGCAGATTCAGGCCAGACAAGCACCGCCGCGTTGAGTAAAATCGGATTAACCTTCGGTTGCTATCGCGCCTGCCAATACCCTCTCCCCGCTCTCCCACCCCAGTGATGAAGGGGAAAACGCTGAGACCCACAAGCCGCATCCCCGATCACCGCCGCCTCCATGATCCGCCTGCCACTCGTCTCCCGTCTCCGTCGGCTGGTACCGGGAGCCGGACGGACGGGGCGAGGCCGCTGAGAGTCTGGTGTCTGCCTCCGACTCTGTCATTGGGAGGGAGGGAGGAGGAGGAGGAGTGAGTGAGGTAGAGAGGGGGAGGAAAGCGAGCAGCTGGAGTGAGGAAGAGGAGGGGAATAGGGAATGGAGAGGGAGTGAGTAGTGGAATAAGGAGGGATGGAAAGTGCAAGAAGAGGGAGGACAGGAATGGAGCTGAGGGGAGGGGGAGGAACAGGGGAATGGAAGTGGGAGGGGTGCAGGAGGAGGGGAGGGGAAGGAAAGGATGGGGAGGAAAAGGAGTGAGATAAGGAGGGTGGGAGGGGAAGGGAGGTGTGAGGTAGAGGGTAGAAGAGATGAGTTAGGGTAGAGATGGGAGAGAATAGGGGTTGGAGGACCTAGGGATATGAGGGAAGATAGCTTGGTAGGAGGAGGAGAGGTGGCGGAGGCAGGGAGGGAGATCTACCTATTCCTGCCACCGTATTCCAGCTCCGCATTTCACAGTGTGACCCCTCCCCTCTCCTGGATCCCGCAGTCCTGAGGAAGGGTCACTGTACCCAATCATGAACCTGCTTCCCTCTCATGTTTATGTTTTTATGACAAGTTAACGGTTAAGGAGTGAACTTTCTGTACTCACCAACACTAATCAATAACTACTGTCTGGAAATTGCCTTGAATTACATTTCACGGTGGACTTGAAACTCTGGTCTGGGGATTACCGGTCACCAATCTGACCAAAGTGCCCCGCTCAGGATGAATGAAATGTTGGTGAAGTGAGGCGACACTTCACCTGCAATCTATCAGGTCCTCAGCTCTACCTGGTGCTTCCGTTACAGCCTTCTCTACATCAGTGAGACCTGACAGAGCATGGGGGGGGGGGGGGGGGGGGGCACTTCATCAAGCACCCTCACTCTGTCCACCGCAAAATGCAAGACCTACTTCAGTTTGACTTCCCATTCCTGCACGTCTGTCCATGTCTCCTCTACTGAGGCCACAGTCAGGCTGGAGGGGCAACACCTCATATTCCGTCAGAGTAGCCTCCAACCTGATGGCATGAACATCGATTTCTCCAGCTTCCTGGAGTCTCTCACCTTCCCTCTTCTCTTTTTTCCCATTCCCCATTCTGGCTCCACACTCTTACTCTTCTCGTCTCCTCACCACCACCTTCCTCTAGTTCCCCTCCTCTTTCCCTGTCTCCCACGGTCCACTCCCCTCTCCTATCAGATACCTTCTTCTTCTTCTCCCATGGTATCCAAGACATCGTCAAGGAGCAGTGCCTTAGCAAGGCCACATCCATCATTCAGGTTCCCTGCCACCCGGGACATGCCCTCTTCATTTTGTTACCATCAGGTAGGAGGTACAGGAGCCTGAAGGCTCAGCAATTCAGGAACAGCTTCTTCCCCTCTGCCATCCGATTCCTAAATGGACAATGAACCCATAAACACCATTTCACTACTTTTTAATTTCTGTTTTTTTCCCACTTATTTATATATACTTAATGTAACTGTTTTTTTCTTATATTTATTTATCATGTATCACATTGAACTGCTGCCACAAAGTTAACAAATTTCATGACATATGCCGGTGACATTAAACCCAATTCTGACTCTGTCCGTTTTACCTCTTCCATCACCTCCCAGTTTCTTCCTTCATCCTCCTTGCCTCACCCTCCCACCTTCCCTCTCACCTATCACCTTCCAGCTGATATTTCTCCCCTTCCCCCACCTTCATATTCTGGTCACCCCCCCCCCCCTTCTCTCCAGCCCTGATGAAGGGTCTCCGCCCGAAAAGTTGACTGTTTATTCATTTCCATCGATGCTGAGTTCCTCCAGCATTGTTAGTTGGAAACCTGGGCAGGTGGAGTTTGATCCAGACAAGTGTGAGGTGTTGCACTTTGGGAGGTCAAACATGAGAGGAGAGTGCACAGGTGAAAGGTGAAAATTGATGTATAAAAGAGTCTTCAGGGTACAAGTCCACAGCATCCCGAAAGGGGGGATCCAGTGGGCAGGAGGGTAAAGGAGGCTGAGGCATGTATGTTGAGTGTAAAGGACAGAAAGCAAGGTTGCTGCTGTATAAAACTTCCATAGAGCACCAAGTGCCCCATTATAGGGTGTGGAGGCTTTGGAAAGAGTGCAGAAGAGTTTCACCAGGATGCTGCGTGGGTCAGAGAACTACACATACGAACAAAATTCCAAAGGTGAGGAGGAATTTCTTTAGCCAGAGGGTGGCGAATGTGTGGAATTCATTGCCACAGACAGCCGTGAAGGCCAAGCCATTTGGTTGATAGGTTCTTGATTAATCGGGGCATCAAAGGCTACTGGGAGAAGGCAGGAGAATGGGGTTGAGAGGGAAAATAAATGCTCGATGGGCCAAATGGCCTGATTCTTCTCCTATGGGTGCCATGGTAACGCAGCGGTTAGTACAACACTATTTCAGCTTGGAGTGTTCCAGGGTTCAGAGTTCAATTCCAGCGACCTCTGTAAGGAGTCTCTGTACGTCCTCCCCACAGAATGTGTGAGATTTCCCTGGGTTTCTGTTTCCCTGGTGCTCTGGTTTCCTCCTGCAGTCCAAAGATGTGCTGGGTAGGCTAATTGGTCACTGTAATCTGTCCGATGATTAGGTTAGGGTGAATTGGGGTTGTGGGGTTGCTGGGCAGTGTGGCTCGAAGGCTCATTCCACTGAGAAGCCAAATACATAAATATGTCTTTTGGGTTTATAAGCTATGAGGCAGCTGTATAAACCTTTCATTAGGCCACTCTTAGCGAAGTTCTAGCTACCCCATTATTAGGAAGGAGCTGGAGGCTTTGGAGAGGGTGGAGAAGAGGTTCACTAGGACGTTGAATGAGTTTTGTCTAGAGAGAGGTTGGATAAATATGGGTTGTTTTCCCAGGAGCGCCAGAAGCTGAGCGAAGACCTGATAGAAGTTTAAAAAGTTATGAAAGGTAAGCCTTCTTCTCATTACTACCATCAAGGAGGAGGTACAGGAGCCTGAAGACACACACTCAATGTTTCAGGAACAGCCATTCACCATTAGATTTCTGAATGGACAATCAACCCATTTACACTAGCTCACTTTTTCTTTTTTGCACTTCTTATTTAATTTATATATATATATATTTGTAACATGAACAAAGTCACCAGAGAGACCCTGAAGCTAGTGGATATAGAAGTGTTTTATTCAACAAAATGAGACTCTTGGAGGATAAGGCCTCTTGACCCAATATTACGTGATATTTTTATATGCTAAAGCTGAAAGGTAACAGTGGGACAACTCTGTAGTTACAATGTACCTACAATGCTTCCTTTGAACTACATGTAGTTTTCACTGACCTCCTCCGCACCCACACTGCAGACACCCAAAATGAATATTAATCAGCATTGTCCAGGTTTTCAATTAACTGGTGTCCACAGCTCCAGGAAAACTATTGTCCAGCGCTGCATTTTAAATTTAATCTACAATCCATGTCTGAAGAATGGCCGCTATTGAATTTAATATTTGTTATATACCCTAACTCCAGAATATGCCCTAACAATATGTACAATTGTAATAGAAACATAGAAAACCTACAGCACAATATACAGGCCCTTCGGCCTACAAAGCTGTGCTGGACATGTCCTTACCTGAGAACTACCTAGGCTTACCCATAGCCCTCTATTTTTCTAAGCTCCATGTATCCATCCAGGAGTCTCTTAAAAGACCCTATCGTATCCACCTCCACCACCGTTGCCGGCAGCCCATTCCACGCACTCACCACTCTCTGTGTAAAAAACTTACCCCTGACATCTCCTCTGTACCTACTTAAAACTATGCCCTCTCATGCTAGCCATTTCAGCCCTGGGAAAAGCCTCTGACTATCCACACGATTGATGCCTCTCATTATCTTGTACACCTATGTAATGTATAGGTTTTCAGTATTGTGTATCGCTTTGTACTGCTGTCACAAAACAAATCTCACGACACGTATGACTTTGATCCTGTATGGAGATAGAGTGGAGGGTCAGAGTATTTTTTCTGGGGTAGAAATGTTACATACTAGAGGGCTCAGCTTTACAGTGAGAAGGGGGAAGCTTAAATAATGTGTATAAGGCAAGTTGTTTATTGGAGAGTGGTGGCTGCCTTGAACACACTTCCTGGAAAGGTGGTGGGGGCAGATCCAATGTCGATATTTAAGAAGGATTTAGAAAGACACACAAGCATACAGGAAACGGAGGGATAGAGAATATGTGCAGGATGATAGCATTAGTCTGGATTGACTTTGGGATCAGGTCAGACATAGTGGGCCAAAGGGCCTGTACAATTCCTTGCACTATTTTTCCTATGTAAACAGTCACACCCAGTTGTACTATCTGGCCAACGGGCATCTCCCTGGAGTGTGTCTACCTCAATTCTCCAACGTAAACAGTCACGGACATTTCAGAGTCCAAAGTAAACTTATTATCAAAATATGTGTATGTCATTATTTACAACCCTGAGATTAATTTTCAAAATACGTGTGTGTCGCCATATACAACTGTGAGATTCATTTTCTTGCAGGCATTCACAGGGAACAGAGAAATACAACAGAATTCACGAGAAACTCTTCACAAAGACTGACAAGGTGCAAAAGAGGACAAATTGTGCAAATACAAAAAAAAAGAACAAACTTTATCTATTGAGACACAGGGCGATCCTTCGAGCTGCGCTACCTAGCAACCCCCCCCCCCACCCCCGTTTTAACCTTGGCCTAATCACAGAACAATTTACAATGACCAATTAGCCTACCAACCGGTATGTCTTTGTCCTGTGGGAGGAAACTTAAACACTCGGAGGAAACCCACGTGGTCACGGTTTCCCCCCCCCCCTCCCCCTTAGTTCAAGAGCCCAATGGTTGAGGGGTAATAACTGTTCCTGGACCTGGTGGTGTGGGTCCTGAGGCCCCTGAACCCCCTTCCCGATGGCAGCAGCGAGAAGAGAGCTCGGTCACAGTTGGCAGGACTGGATGATACAGTACTTTCTTGTGGCCGCGACTCTTGTAGGATGTGCCCGATGGCTTATTATCACTGACAAATGTCGTGAAGTGTATTGTTTTGCGGCAGCAGTACAGTGCAAAACATATAAAAACTACCATAATCTAGAAAAATAAACTGCCGCAGAGGAATAGCAGTGCTCATGGGCGGGAAGGACAAGGGGGAAAGGGGCATTACTCCCCCGCCCCCCAGCCGCTCACATTGCGAAGCTGGAACTATTATCGCAGACTGGGTGCAATTCCTGCTGCCCCCTCTCCAGCGCCTGCTCCAAGAGGAAGACAATGGTGAACGGGCAACACAATGCTGGTGACGCCCGTATCCTGGAATGAGTTATGAGAAAGGCTGCTGGACCTCAGAGTGGGGCGGGGGCGGCTCATCCTGAGCCGGCAGGCACTCTGTTCGAGGGGGCGGCACTTGGTCGGCGAGAGTGAAAGGCGAAAGCGACGCCTCAAAGTAAAATGACTTCACTGTTCGGCCCCTTTGGTTTGTGGTGTCCGCTGCCGCCTGGCGGTCACTGGCTGCACTGCAGCCCTCGGCCGGCGTTTAAAGTTCAAAGTTCAAGATAAATTTACCGTCAAAGTACATATATGCCACCATGTACTACCCTGAGATTCATTTTCTTGCGGGAGCCTACAGTAAATACAAAGGAATACAGCACAGACTAAGCTTGAATCACCGAAGGATGCTCGACAATCCTGGCAGGGAAGGGTTAGAAGGTTGATCTGCGAGTAGGTTAGAAGGTCAGCACAATATACAGGTAATGGGCACAATAAAGTATTCTGTGTTGGCAGGAGTCAGAGAGGGGATAGGATAGATGTGTTTCTCAGGCTGGAGACCTGTGACCAGTGATATCCAGCAGGGATCAGTGCTAGGTCCACTAATGCCATCTTCATTAGAAATCAGAATCAGGTTTATTATCACTGGAATATGTTGTAGTGTTTGTTGTTTTGCAGCAGCGGTACATTGGGGTGTATGAGGTGTCCAGAAAGGGGTAGCACCTCTGGTGAAAGGGTTTGTCGTGTCCCCCTCGGGACAGCTTATCGGCCTGTGGTCCTCACCGGACTCTCAGCCCTCACCTGTGGCTCCAAGTAGCTGCTTGTGTGAGACAGCAGCCACACTGCTTCGACAGGCGGGCTAGAGCGGGTGAGGGTATCTGGGCTGGCTTCGTGCCCCGGTGAGATAGGGTCGTGCCTTTCCTGGCGTGCGAAGTCAGCTCCGGTGCTCTGGGCGGATGAGACCGAGAGTGAGAAAGCGGTTCTTCAGTGCTTCGGGGAGAGCAAAGAGCGTGGCGAGGCACTGAAGACATCACAGTCATCCAGTGTAAACAAGGTGTCCAGTGGTGATGATCATTCGTATCACTGGAACAGGGCTTCTGAGGTCGAGAAAACGGAACTGCCCCAGGGCCACGGCTTTTCCACGTCAAATGTTTCCCCACGCGGGTTCTATAGCGCAGTCATTCTTACTCAAAACTTTATCGTCGTCATTGAAATCGGCGGACAACCAACACATTGCAATGCATGATAACTTTAAAAACTGTACAATACAATAAGAAATATATATAATTTTTTTGTGTGCCATACTCTGCCAGAGCCTCAGCTTTTCAAGTGGGTGTCTTGGAGGAGAGATTCTGTGAGTGGTCCCCCACATCCTTTTTCACAGTTTTTTTCTTACGAGATCGAGCTGCAAGCTCAACACTCAACCCGGCACAGATGGAAAGCCGGGAGCGGCCCGATTGGATTCGAACTCGGGAACCTTCACTCCAGAGTCCGGCACAGATGGAAAGCCGGGAGCGGCCCGATTGGATTCGAACTCGGGAACCTTCACTCCAGAGTCCGGCACAGATGGAAAGCCGGGAGCGGCCTGATTGGATTCGAACTCGGGAACCTTCGCTCCAGAGTCCGGCACTGATGGAAAGCCGGGAGCGGCCCGATTGGATTCGAACTCGGGAACCTTCGCTCCGGAGTCCGGCACAGATGGAAAGCCGGGAGCGGCCCGATTGGATTCGAACTCGGGAACCTTCGCTCCGGAGTCCGGCACAGATGGAAAGCCGGGAGCGGCCCGATTGGATTCGAACTCGGGAACCTTCGCTCCGGAGTCCGGCACTGATGGAAAGCCGGGAGCGGCCCGATTGGATTCGAACTCGGGAACCTTCGCTCCGGAGTCCGGCACTGATGTTAAATAGGTATAAAAAAAGAGAGAAAATAGTGAGGTAGTGTACATGGGTTCATTGTCCATTCAGAAATCTGATGATGCAGGGGAAGAAGGTGTTCTTATTCATTGTCTTCAGGCTCCTGTGCCACCTCCTTGACAGTAGCAATGAGAAGAGGGCTCGTCCTGGGCGCTGGGAGTCTTAATGATGGAGGCTGCCTTTCTGAGGCATCACCTTTTGAAGATGACTTTGATGCTGAGTTGGCAAATTCCTGCAGCTTTTTAACATCCTGTGATTCCGATCCGGACGAGAGCGTACAAGGTCTGGCTGATAAGTTTGTGAGAGACTCCACAATTGGTGGCGTGGTGCACAGTGCTGAGGTCTGTCCAAGATTACAAGTGGGTCTCTTGATTGGCTGGCGGGTGTTACAGAACAGAGAGATGAAAGTTTACAAGTAAATTGTAAATCAGAGTATTGAGTACAGGCCTTAGGATGTTATGTTGACATTATATAAGATTTAGTGAGGCCTAGTTTGGAGTATTGTGTAATTCTGGTTGCCTACCTGTGGGAAAGATGTCAATAAAATTGAAAGTGTTCAGAGAAAATTTACAAGGATGTTGCCAGGACTTGAGGCTCTGAGTTACAGGGAAAGGCTGAACTGGGCAAGGGCTTCGGGGTAACACCAGTGAACAATGAGACCAGTGGTGATGTCCTCCAGGCAGTTCACAGAAGCACCTCTTTTACTTCTGACTTACTTGCATCACTGAGCTAATCCCACAACCTACAGACTCACTCTCAAAGAACCTTCAACTCATCTTCTCGATATTTACTGCTGATTATTTACTGTTTGTGTATTTTTTCCTTTGTATTTGCATAGTCTGTTGACCTTTGCACACTGGTTGTTAGGTCCCGTTGGGTGTGGTCTTTCATTTTATTACGGTCCTTAGCTCGCACACCACCATGTTCAGGAGCAGTTATTACCCTGCAACCATCAGGCTTCTGAACCAGCGTGGATCACTTCACTCACCTCAACTCTGAACCGATTCCATAACCCAAGTACTCACTTTCCAGGACCGTTCAATTCACGTTCTCAATATTTATTGCTTGTTTATTGTTGTTATTTTGTCTTTTTCTCTTTCTGTATTTGCACAGTTTATTGTCTTTTACACATTGGTTGTTTGTCCGTCTTTGACGTCTGTGGTTTTACATTGATTCCGTTGTGTTCCTTTTTAGTTTCCAATGAGCCAATCTCGGAGTGTATATGGTGACCTACAGATTATGTGCTTGGATAATTAATTTACTTCGAACTTTGAACACAACCCAAGGGGGCAGCCTACAAGAGTTGCCTGCCACACATTCTGGTGCCAATATTAACAGGCCAACAGTGTTCAGCAGAACGATAGAAGCCACAACAAAATAACATTGAAACAACCACCTTTTCCCTCTCTGTCCCTCCCTCCCACCCACACCCACACAGTCAGGCCTCCTGTGGGCCTCCACCCTCCAGTGAATTGGCAGGCCCACAGCCTAGGCCATCAGCCCCTGACTTCCAACTGAGCTTCAGGCTCTGACCTTTGACATTGACTCCAGACTCAACGAAATGGAAGGCCTGGAACTCCAGACTCACTGGGGGAGTCGCCGGCCCACATCCACACGGACCTTCGCTCCTGAGGAGTCAGAGGCTGAGAGGTAGAGAAGGTCATGAGGGCTGTACATAAGTTAGATGGTGGGTCTTGGAACAGGTCCTGCGGCCCACTGACCACAAGGCCATTCCACTCTGCTCAGCTGCGCGTACACACTCCCAGTCTCAGGGGAATCTCGGACGAGAGGGTCCAGGAGCAGGCCCTTCAGCTCACAGTGAAGGTGCCAACCACAATGGCATTGGAATCAGAATTAGGTTTAATATCACTGGCATTTCAAAGGTACATTTAATGTCAGAGAAATGTATGCAATATACATTCTGAAATTCTTTTTCTTCACAAACATCCACGAAAACAGGGGAGTTCCCCCAAAGAATGAACGACAGCTGAATGTTAGAACCCCAGCTCCCCTCCCTCCCACGCATAAGTGGCAGCAAGGAACAATACCCCTTCCCCTCACCAGCAAAAGAAAGCATCGGCGTCCGTCACCGAGCACTCAGCGTGAGCAACAGCAAAGACACAGACTTGCAGCTACCCCAAAGACTTCACATTTCACCCGGCATTCGACATACCACAGATCCTCTCTCTCCCTAGTAAGCGAGAAAGAGGAGTCTCCATTCTCCCAGCGAGCAGGGAGACATAACAAACAGCTCCCTGGTTTACGATGTTAAAAGTCCATTACATTGCTTTTTTCGAGCTCTGTGCCTGAAGATCGCAAAGATCCCGGGTCTCCATGGCCCCACAGCAGATACCCCGACTCTCCCGTCTGACTCTCTTGACGTGACACCATCTCTCGAACCGCCTGGCTCCAGAGCCCCGAGATCCTAGGCTTCCGAATCCGAGCTGGACTCTCAGGCCGAACCCTTGGTGTGCTAAACAATGGCCAGTCCTGAAACCCAGAGAACGGGTCCCATTCCTGCAAAGAACCAAATTCAGCGTGTAACTCCAGGTCAGGGTCATCAAAAGAACTCCGAAAGGGAAAAATAGAGATATTAAAGATGGAAATAGAGCTGTTTCCAAAGATGCAAGCAAACTGTTAATGTTTGTAATGAAACTTGTTGTTTTGTGGCAGCAGTACATTGCAGTAAAAACTGTAAGTTACAATAAGTATATATAAAAAAGAAAATTAAATAAAATTAGAGCAGAAAGAGAGTGAATAATACTGAGGTGGTGTTCATTAGTTACATATTTACTTACTGCCTGTTACACTGCTGGTGTTTCGGGCAGCAAAGCTCCTCCATCTCTGGTGTCTTCATTGTGTCAGGAGCTTCCTCTCGGTTTTCACCACTGTCAGACATGCAAGTCCCGGGTGGAGACTCGAATACCGTCACACTCAGATGTAGAATTCTCCATTGCTGTTTCCACAACAATTTTGTTTTGCCAGTCAGGGTTGTTAGCCCTCAGCTGACCCCCCAAAACAGTGGGCCACTCTAAGTCTGGCCTCTACCCTTTGACCTCTTTGGCATGGGTGACCCTCCCAAGAGCCAAAGCACAAGGCCCTGACTCCAGCCAGCATTGCTCTCTGGGTCGTTGAGGTATGCAAGCCTCCAAACCCTACAACAAGGGTGTGGTCCTCTTGGAGGACATGGGTTCAATGTTCATTCAGAGATCTGATGGTGGAGGGGAAGAAGCTGTTCCTGAATCATTGTGTTGTGTCTTCAGGCTCCTGTCCCTCCGCCATGATGGTAGCAAAGAGAAGAAGGTACATTCTGGAAGCTGGGCATAATCCATTTCATGCACTTGTCCAAATGACTCTTTGCACCAGTATGGTGTCCAGCCCCAGTACCAGCCTGTCCCAGGCACCCACTACTCGACCTTTCACCCTCTCACCTTCAGTGCTTGACATTTCTACCTGGAAAACAGACTCTGAACAGATACTTCATCAATTTCTCTCACAAGACTAATAATTTATTTAGTGATACAGTGCAGAGTAGGCCCTTCCAGCCCTTTGAGCTATCCCACCCCAGCAACCCCCCAAAACCCCGATTTAACCCCAACCTAATCACAGGACAACTTACAACGGCCAATTCACCTGCCCAGTACGCCTTTGGACTGTGGGAGGGAAGTGGGTCACCCGGGAGAAGGCCCACGCATTCCATGTGGAGAACGTACAGAGGATGCCGGGACTGAACTCTGAACTCTTACGACGGAGCTGTGATAGTGTCACATGACCACCGTAGCGCCCAGATCTATAACCTGTGAAAGGTGCCCTTGGGTATGTCTAATAGCGAGATGTCAATAGAAAGCTGTTGACCAGTGCGCTCCAGGCTGCGTGACTACGCTCCAAGTTCAAAGTAAATTCATTATCAGAGTGCATACATGTCCTCGTACACATTGGAAAAAAAGTTGAATTTCCCCATGGGGATGAATAAAGTATCTATCTATCTATCTATCTATCTACACAACCCTGAGATTCATTGTCTTGTGGGCGTACTCAGTAATAACAGGACCACACCAACTTGGGCATTCAACCAACTTGCGAAAGACAACAAACTGGGCAAACAAAAAAATAAATAAATAAAATAAATAAATAAGCAATAAATCGAGAACGCGGCATGAAGAGTCCTTGAAAATGAGTCTATAGGTTGTGGGAACATTTCAATGATGGGGTAAGTGATGATGAGTGAAGTTATCCCCTCTGGTTCAAGAGCCTGATGGTTGAGGGGTAATAACTGTTCCTGAACCTGGTGATGTGAGTCCCGAGGCTCCAGTACCTTCTTCCTGATGGCAGAGATGAGAAGAGAGCATGTCCTGGGTGGTGAGGGTACCTGATGATCAATGTCACTTTCCTGCGACAGCATTTCACATAGATGTGCTCAGTGCTGAGGAATATCCTGAAGCTTGATTCAGCCACCTCAAGGGCTCGGAGGGGCAGGACCACAACTGAGAGGAAGGGGTCACATTGGGTAAGGAAGCCCCCAAATCATTGTAGTGGTGTACCACCCCCAGGGGGCACTTGAGTGCCAACACTCCTATTGGTTTTAAGGAAAGTAATACTGCACTAAACACATTGTAAAAACAAGAGATTCTGCGGATGCTGGTAATCTAGAGTAACACACAAAATGCTGGAGGAACTCAGCAGGTCAGGCAGCGTCCATGGAAATGAATAAACAGTCAACGTTTCAGGCCGAGACCCTTCTTCAACACATTGTCTATCAATGGAAAGGCATTGTACGGTTTATTCTTGAAAATATTTTTTTATTATCAATAAAGTTTACTTTGATTAAATTGGATCTGCCCTCAGCCTCCACCTTTCCAGAGAAAACAAGCCTGTTTTGTCCAACCTGTCCTTGTAGCTCAAGCCTTCAAACCCAACCAGTGTCCTGCTGAACCATTTCTACACCCTCTCCCATGGCGGGGTGACCAGATCTGGCCCGAAACGGTGACTGTTTGTTCATCTCCACAGATGCTGCCTGACCTGCTGAGTTCCTCCAGCATTTTGTGTGTGCTGCTTTGAATTTAAAACATCTGCAGAAACTCTTGTGCTTGTGATTTTCTGCTTCACTGTGAATTCTCTTTGAGGGATGCCTACCCTGAAAAAAGTATAGATCTTCCCTTTGATGGGACTGCAGTGAGACCCTCTCTCACTTTCCCTGATCTCAGCTGCCCTCCAACTCTTCGACCACGTGTTCCTTCATCTATCACCTTCTAGCTTGTCCTCCCTCCTCTCCCCCACCCACTTTCTTATTCTGTTGTCTTCCCCCTTCCTTTCCAATTAGGTCTCGGCCTGAAATGTCGACTGTTTATTCATCTCCATAGATGCTGCCTGACCTGCAGAGTTGTGTGTGTGTGTGTGTGTGTGTGTGTGTGTGTGTGTGTGTGTGTGTGTGTGTGTGTGTGTGTGTGTGTGTGTGTGTGTGTGTGTGTGTGTGTGTGTGTGTTGCTCTGGATTGCCAACATCTGCAGAATCTCTTGTGTTCCAAGTATGGCCTAACCAAAGTTTTATACAGCTGAAACAAAACTTTCTGACTCTTGTACTCAACCCCAGGCAACGTTGCTCCATATATCTGTGTGGGCACTTTCAGAGAGCACTGGACTCGCAGGCCAACAGTCCAGAGCAACACACACACACAAAATGCTGGAGGAACTCAGCAGGTCAGGCAGCATCTAGGGGAGTGGATAGGCAGGTAAGGCAAGAGGTAAGAGGCCAGAGGGGAGGGAGAGGCACACCTTCAGGGTCCTGCCACTTTCCTCCTACATTTGACCTCCCAAAGTGCAACGCCTCATATTAACCTCCTGCTGCCAATTCTCTATCCATATTTGCAACTGATCTACAGTATTTCCCGGGACTGTCCAGCTCCGGCAATTTTTGTGTCACTGACCCGCCCGCCTACATCCAGAGCAACATGCACAGAATGCTGGACGAACTCAGCAGGTCAGGCAGCATCTACAGAGGGGAATAGAGTGACTTTCAGTCCAAGATGAAGGGTCTCGGGCAGAAACATTAACCGTTTGCAGGTGTCCCCCCTTTACAAAGGTGGAGCATTCCCATGAAACGTTTCTTAAGCCGAAATGGCGTAAAGTGAATAACCATTAATTAATATGGGAAAAATTTTCGTAAAAGCGAAAATCCTCTTTGTAATGCGAAAACTGGTTACTAATGTAGGTCTTTTGTAAAAGCGAAGTGGTGTAAAGCGGGGACACGTGTTTAACTCCCTCCATAGGTGCTGCCTGACCTGTTGAGTTTCTTCAGCATTTTGTGTGTAACCGCCTCCGTTTTCTACCAATTTATTTGTCCAAATTTACGTAGAGAAACAGCAGGGTAACAGGCCCAATTACACCCACGTGACCAATTAACCCGCGAACTCGTACGTCTTTGGACCGTGAGAGGAAACCGGGGCTCCCGGCGGAAACCTACACGGTCGCGGGAATCGAACCGGCTACCGTGCGGTAGATACATCACAAATAACAGGGATCTCAGCGCGGATCCCTGCAGAACTGACCACGGACTTCACTTCAGAATAACACCACTACCCAGAGCTGAATCCGGATGACCAAGCGTCTTGGGGCGCTACGGTAGCGGAACAGTTAATACCGCTCGGAGCTCGATTCCGGCGCCCTCTGTAAGAGAGTTCCCTCCATATGTGGGGGTTGCCTCCCGCAGTCCTTTTAGGCTAGGGGTAACCCGTGGGTGACCGGGCGGTGTGGCTCAGGGGGCCGGGGAAGCCTGGTTCGCGCTCTCAATAAACGGAATCGGCCCTTCTTGAAGATACCAGTCAAATGCTTTAATGGAGTCAATATCCACTGCCCCACCTCCAGTCAAAACCCTTGGGAGGAGCGGCGGGGTGAGGGCACCGCGGCTGTAGTGGGGAGGGATCGCCGTGCTGTGTGGGGGGGGGGGGAATGAGGGAGCGCCACGCAGTGGGAGGGGTGGTGAAGAGGGAGCGGAACACAATGGGTGGTAAATACCGAGGGAGAGCTGTACTGTGGGAGCGCTGCAGTGTGAGAGGGACTGATGAGGGAGTGAGGCAACAGTAGGGGTGTTCGGAGGGCGCTACGGTAGGGAAGGAGCTCTGCAGTGTGAAAGGGGCCGTACAGAGGGAACGCCGCACGCTGGGCTATCTGGGGGCATTTTTCGTGAATTACCCCCCTCCCCCGGATGCTCGCCTCCAGACATGGTCCAGAGGCGGATGACGTTTCATTTACTCCGCCCACCCTGCTGCCATTCACCCATTCTGCTCCAATCACATGCGCCGGGGAGCTTCACGCCATATAAGGAGAGGAGAGTACAACCGGCTCCGCCCCACAGGTTAGGGGTTAACCCCTTCCTCGGCGGGCTGCTCTTCAAGGAAACAGAAATCTTCCTCTGTACTGTGTGGGGTCTTCTCCAGTGAGGAATCCCCGGCTAATAGATTGAGGGAGCACCGCTCTGTTGCAGGGTCGAAAATAGAGGGATAGTCGCACAAGAGATTCTGTAGGTGCTGGAAATCATGGACACACAAGGTCAGGCAGCATCTATGGAGAGGAATAAAAAAGTCGACGTTTCGGGCCGAGGCCCTTCATCAGGACTGGAAAGGAAGGGGGAAGAAGCCAGAATAAGATGGTGGGGGAGAAAGTGGGGTTAAGACAAGCTGGCAGGTGCGGGAGGGTATGAAGTCGGGTGATAGTTGGAAGAGCTAAGGGCTGAAGAAGGAATTTGATAGGACAGGGGAATGGATCGTGGAAGAAACGGAAGGAGGAAAAGGGAAAGGAATAAGGGGGCAGAGAGGGGAATGGAAAATGAGAATGGGGCGTAAATCTGTGTTCATGCAGGTTGGAGGCTACCCAGGCAGAATATGAGGTGTTGCTTCCATCCTGAGAGTGGCCGTCATGTCGGAACAGGAATTTAAATGGAAGGCCCCCGGGAAATGCTTCTTGTGGATGGAGTGTAGGTGCTTGAAGGAGTTTGTTGAGTGAGCCCCACATTGCGGGAGGGGCAGTGAGGCGTGAGCAGGAAGCGCCACTCCGTGGAGGGGACAAGGAAGAGGAGCACTGCGCTGCCAGTGGAACGGTTTGCCTGGGACGCATCTGTGGGGAGCTTCCCTCTCTCCATAACCTATCAGCCGATAAACTTGTTTGTATTACCTTCCAGGGATACTCCCTTTGTCACAGAGTAATACAGCACGGAAACAGGCCATTCGGCCCAAATAGTCGATGCTATCCAAGATATCTACCTGAGCTAATGCCTACGTCGCCCTCTAAACCTTACACACGCATGCACGCACACACACACACACCACTCCACTCCCTTTGCAATTTTTGCTCATTTCTTTCTCAATTCCTGCTAAAACATTGTTTATATTGTGTTTACATTGACATCATTTATTATTATATTGTAATTTACCCTTTACTGCGCCTATAGTCTTGTTTATTAATTATTGTACTGTCTTTCGCTGTTTTGTGCACTTTATGTAGTCCCGTGTAGGTCTGAAGTCTAACGTAGTTCTGTGCTGTCTCATATAGTCTAGTGTAGTGTTCCTGTAGCACCAGGGTCCTGGAGGAACGTTGTTTTGTTTTTACTGTGTACTGTACCAGCAGTTATGGTTGAAATGATAATAAAAGTGACTTAAAAACCTTAAAATTTTAAATCTTAAACTTTGCCCTCTGATTTCATCTCTCCCACCCTGGGGGAGTTAGAACTGACCATTCACCTTATCTACAGCCCTCCTCATTTCTACAAGGTCAGCCCTCAGCCTCCTTCACTCCAGGGGAAACGATTCTAGATTATCCAGGCTTTCCTTATAGTCATAGAATGCTACAGCACAGAACCAGGCACTTTGGCCCATCTAGTCTATTCTGCCTAGTCCTTTTAACCTGCACTGAGAGCATAAGATCATATTGTCAGTAGCAGAATTAGGCCATTGGGCTCATTGAGTCTTAGAAATGTAAAAAACACATTACAGGCCCTTTGGCCCACAAAGCTGTGCCGAACATGTCCTAACCTTAAAAATTACCCATAGCCCTCTATTTTTCTTAGCTCTAAGTTCCTACCCAGGAGTCTCTTAAAGGACCCTATCCGCTCCACCAACAGCCCATTCCACACACTCACCACTCTCTGTGTAAAAAAATTTACCCTGACATCTCCTCTGTACCTACTTCCAAGCACCTTAAAACTGTGTCCTCTTGTGCTAGCCATTTCAGCCCTGGGAAAAAGCCTCTGACTGTCCACACGATCAATGCCTCTCATTATCCTGTACGCCTCTATCAGGTCACCTCTCATCCTCCGTCGCTCCAAGGAGAAAAGGCCGAGTTCACTCAACCTATTCTCATAAGGCATGCTCCCCAATCCAGGCAACATCCTTGTAAATCTCCTCTACACACTTTCTATGGTTTCCACATCCTTCCTATAGTGAGGCGACCAGAACTGAGCACAGTACTCCAAGTGGGGTCTGACCAGGGTCCTAAATAGCTGCAACATCACCTCTCGGCTCCTAAACTCAATCCCATGATTGATGAAGGCCAATGCACTGTCTGCCTTCAACCTGCACAGCTGCTTTGAATGTCCTATGGACTCGGGCCTCAAGATCCCTCTGATCCTCCACACTGCCAAGAGTCTTACCATTAATGCTATATTCTGCCATCATATTTGACCTACTTCACACTTATCTGGGTTGAACTTCATCTGCCACTTCTCAGCCCAGTTTTGCATCCTATCAATGTCCCACTGTAACCTCTGACAGCCCTTCACGCTATCCACAACACCTCCAACCTTTGTGTCATCAGCAAATTTACTAACCCATCCCTCCACTTCCTCATCCAGGTCATTTATAAAAATTTCAAAGAGTAAAGGTCCTAGAACAGATCCCTGAGGTACTCCACTGGTCACCGGCCTCCATGCAGAATATGACCCGTCTACAACCACTCTTTGCCTTCTGTGGGCAAGCCAGTTCTGGATCCACAAAGCAATGTCCCCTTGGATCCCATGCCTCCTTACTTTCTTAATAAGCTTTGCATGGAGTAGCTTATCAAATGCCTTGCTGAAATCCATATACACTACATCTACTGCTCTTCCTTCATCAATGTGTTTAGTCACAACCTCAAAAAATTCTATCAGGCTCGTAAGGCACGACCTACCCTTGACAAAGCCGTGCTGACTATTCCTAATCATATTATACCTCTCCAAATGTTCATAAATCCTGCCTCTCAGGATCTTCTCCATCATCTTACCAACCACTGAAGTAAGACTCACTGGCCTATAATTTCCTGGGCTATCTCTACTCCCTTTCTTGAATAAGGGAACAACATCCACAACCCTCCAATCCTCCGGAACCTCTCCCGTCCCCGTTGATGATGCAAAGGTCATTGCCAGAGGCTCAGCAATCTCCTCCATCACCTCCCACAGTAGCCTGGGGTACATCTCGTCCAGTCCCAGTGACTTATCCAGCTTGATGCTTTCCAAAAGCTCCAGCACATCCTCTTCCTTAATATCTACATGCTCAAGCTTTTCAGTCTGCTGCAAGTCAGCACTACAATCACCAAGGTGCTTTTCCATAGTGAATACTGAAGCAAGTATTCACTAAGTACCTCTGCTATCTCCTCTGGTTCCATACACACTTTCCCACTGTCACACTTGATTGGTCCTATTCTCTCATGTCTTATCCTCTTTCTCTTCACATACTTGTAGAATGCCTTGAGGTTTTCCTTAATCCTGTCCGCCAAGGCCTTCTCATGGCTCCTTCTGGCTCTCCTAATTTCATTCTTAAGCTCCTTCCTGTTTGCCTTATAATCTTCTAGATCTCTATCATTACCTAGTTTTTTGAACCTTTCATAAGTTCTTCTTTTCTTCTTGACTAGATTTACAACAGCCTTTGCACTCCATGGTTCCTGTACCCTACCATCCTGTCTCTGTCTCAGAGCCCCATGCAAATATCCCCTGAACATTTATTTTTTTATTAAGGGGAATCGTGAACAATAGCCAGATCAGAAATGCTGATCAAGTCAACTAGTTCCCAAAGAGAACTAGTTCCCAAAGAGGCCAATCAGATGCTGCACAGCGAGAGAACACCAAAAAAAACCACATTTGTCACATTTCTTCCGTACATTTCCCTGAGAACATCTGTTCCCAGTTTAAGCTTCCAAGTTCCTGCCTGATAGCCTCATAATTCCCCTTACTCCAATTAAACGCTTTTCTAACTTGTCTGTTCCTATCCCTCTCCAATGCTATTGTAAAGGAGATAGACTTGTGATCACTATCTCCAAAATGCTCTCCCACTGAGAGATCTGACACCTGACCAGGTTCATTTCCCAATACCAGATCAAGTACAGCCCCTCCTCTTGTAGGCTTATCTACATATTGTGTCAAGAAACCTTCTTGAACACACATAACAAACTCCACCCCATCTAAACCCCTCACGCTAGGAACATGCCAATCGATATTTGGGAAATTAAAATCTCCCACCACGACAACCCTGTTATCATTACACCTTTCCAGAATCTGTCTCCCTATCTGTTCCTCGATGCCCTGTTACTATTGGGTGGTCTATAAAAACACCCAGTAGAGTTATTGACCCCTTTCTGTTCCTAACTTCCACCCACAGAGAGTCTGTAGACAATCTTTCCATTACTTCCTCCTTTTCTGCAGCTGTGACACTATCTCTGATCAGCAGTGCCACACCCCCACCTCTTTTGCCTCCCTCCCTGTCCTCTCTGAAACATCTAAAGCTTGGCACTCGAAGTAACCATTCCTGCCCCTGAGCCATCCAAGTCTCTGTAATGGCCACAACATCACAGCTCCAAGTGCTGATCCACGCTCTAAGCTCATCCTCTTTGTTCATAATATTCCTTGCATTAAAATAGACACACCTCAAGCCTTCAGTCTGAGTGCGTCCCTTCTCCATCACCTGCCTATCCTCCCTCTCACACTGTCTACAAGCTTTCTCTACTTGTGTCTTCTCTGCCACTTCATTATGGCTGATCCATTTCTCTTTCAACCGCATTCTCCTGCCCTCTCCCCGTAACCTTTCATGGCCTAACTAATCAGGAACCTATCAGCTACCACCTTGAACGAATACACTCAATGTCCTGGCCTCCACAGCCGTCCTTGACAACACATTTACCACCCTCTGGATAAAGAAATCCCTCTTCATCTCCGTTCTACATGGATCCCTCTGTTCTGAGGCTGTGCCCTCTGCTGTCGGGCTCACCCACTGAAGGAAATAGACTTTCTACATCCACTCTTTCAATGAGGTCCCTCCAATTCTTCCGAATTCCAGCAAGTACAGGCCCAGAGCCATCAAAGGGTAACCCTCTCATTGTTGTGAACCTCCTCTGAACCCTCTCCAGTGTCAGCACATCCTTTAGTAGATAAGGTCACCAAAACTGCTCACAACACTCCCAAGTGAGGCCTCGCCAGTCTGTTTTAAAACCTCAGCGTTACATCCCTGCTTTTATATTCCAGTCCTCCTGAAATGACATTGCATTTGCCTTCCTCACCACCTGCAAGGTAACCTTCAGGGAATCCTGCACCAGGACTGCCAGGTCCCTTTGCACCTCAGATTTTTGAATTATCTGCACATTTAGAAAATAGTTTATGTTTTTTTTTCCTTCTGGCTGTAATCCAACTGCCACTTCTTTGCCCACTTCTCCGTCCAAGTCCTTCTGTAGCCTCCTACTTCCTCAAAACTACCTGCCCCTCCACCGATCTTCTTATCGTCCATGAACTTGGCCACAAAGTCATCAATTCAGTCATCTATATCATTGACATACAGCATAAAAAGAATCGGTCCCAACACGGACCCCTGTGGAACACCAACAGCCCACCAGAGAAAGTCCCCTTTGTCCCCACTGGCTGCCTCCTGCCTGTCGGCCCTTCCTCTGTCACTGCCAGTAACTTTCCCATAATGCCACAGGATCTTGTCTTGTTAGGCAGCCTCATGTGTGGCACCTTATCAAACGCCTTCTGAAAATCCACGTTAAGTGACATCCACTGCCTCTCCTTTGTCCGCCCTGCTTGTTACTTCCTCAAAGAACTCTTAACAGATTCGTCAGGCAGGATTTCCTTTTACACAAACCAGGCTGATTTTGACTTATTTTATCATTGGTCTCCAAGTACCCCGAAACCTCATTCTGAATAATAGACTCCAACACTTTCCCAACCACTGAGGTCAGGCTAACTGGCCTATAATTTCCTTTCTTTTGCCTTCCTCGCTTCTTAAAGATTGGAGTGACATTTGCAATTTTCCAGTCCTCTGGGACCATGCCAGAATCAAGTGATTCTTGAAAGATCATGACCAACGCATCAGTTATCTCTCCAGCAACCTCTCTCAGGACTCTGGGCTGCAGTCCATCTGGTCCAAGTGATTTATCCACCGTAAGACCTTTCAGTTTGCCTTGCACTTTTTCCTTTGTAATAGCAATGGCTCTCATTCCTGCTCCCTGACACTCACAGACCTCTGGCACACTGCTAGTGTCTTCCACAGTGAAGACTGATGCAAAGTACCCTGCTTTCTATTATTGGCTAGTCTGCCCTCATATTTAATCTTCTGCCTTCTTATAGCTTTTTTTTAGTTGTCTTTTTTTTAGTTGGATTTTAAAACTTTCCCAATCATTCCACTTCCCACTCATTTTTGCTACCTTATATGCCCTTTCCTTGGCCTTTATGCAGTCCTCAACTTCCCTTTAGGCCATGGTTGCCTGGCCCTGCCACTTGAGAACAACTTCTGCGGGACATACCTATCCTGCACCTTGTGAACTATTCCCAGAAACTTCAGCCATCTCTGCTCTGCCGTCATCCCCGTCAGTATCCTCCTCCAGTCCACCAGGGCAAGCCCCTCTCTCATGTCTCTGTGATTCCCTTTATTCCATTCCCTTAATCATGCTTCTCCCTCTCAAATTGCAGCATGATTTAAATCATATTATGATCACTGTCTGCTAAGGGATCCTTTACATTAAGCTCCCTAATAAGATCTGGGTTATTACACAACACCCAATCTAAGATAACCTTCCCCGAGTAGGCTCAAGCACAAGCTGCTTTAAAAAGCCATCTCATTTATTTTCTGGGGTGTTATATATAATTGATGTAAAAAATTATATTGTATTAATCTAAGTCGAACATTTATTGTATTTCTCATACTATCAGAACATAATCTTGACCAATTTTTTCCATCAATTTTAACATTCAGATCAGATTCCCATTTTTGTCTTGATTTATGAATTCCTAATTTAATTGTCTGCTTTTGAATCAAATTATACATACAAGATGTAAATTTTTAAATTTTTCCTTTCTGAATTAATATTTCTATTTCACTAGGTTTTGGCATCAACATTGTTTGTCCCAGCTTTTCTCGTAAATAGGCTTTTAATTGAAAATAACAGAAAAGAGTGTTATTTGATATTTGATATTTATTTTTTAATTGATCAAACGACATCAATATACCTCCTTCAAAACAGTCACCTATATATTTAATCCCCTTTTGAAACCAATTATGTAAAAGTTTATTATCCATTGTAAAAGGAATAAGCCTATTTTGAATTAAGGTCCTTTTTGCTAATAAAGATTTCTTTATCTCATCGTCCATATTTACCTTATTCCATAAATCAATCAAATGTCTTAATATAGGAGATTCTTTTTTTTCCCGTATCCATTTGGATTCCCATTTATATATAAAATCTTCTGGTATGTTTTCTCATATCTTATCTAATTCTATTCTAATCCATGCCGGTTTTTCTTCATCAAAAAAAGACGCAATAAATCTAAGTTGATTTGCTTTATAATAATTCTTAAAGTTTGGAAGTTGTAACCCTCCTAAATCAAATTTACATGTCAATTTTTCTAATGACATTCTTGACATCTTTCCTTTCCAAAGAAATTTCCTTACATATTTATTCAGTTCTTGAAAAAACTTCTGAGGTAATTAAATTGGTAAAGTTTGAAATAAATATTGCAATCTAGGAAATATATTCATTTTTACAACATTAACTCTACCTATTAATGTTATTGGTAACATCATCCATTTATCAAGATCCTCTTTTATTTCTTTTTAATAATGGCAAATAATTTTGTTTATATAAATTTTTAACATCATTATTAACTCTAATACCTAAATATTTTATCCCATTTATTGACCGTCAAAATTGAGTTGCTAATCGACATTGATTATAATTTCCATTGGTAAGGGGTAAAATTTCACAATAGATTAAATTCAAATATGTCTGACCAATGTTTTCGATGTAAACAAGAAATTGGTACTGTAACGGGGGTTTTTTTCTTTTTCTTTGTTACTGTGTATGTAATCAAAATGGCGTCTTTGTTTTTTAAAAGTAGGAATGCTGGCACCTGTGTTAATAGTAGGAATGCTAGCGTCTTTGTTATGATAAGTGCTGGAAGCTTGTTTGGGACTGTAAACTGATTGTTGGTGGGGATTTTGGGGAGTCGGCGCGATGGAGTGAGAGAGAGAGGACGGGGTGCTGGAAGCTGGGCGACGGTACGGACCCCGAGCGGGGGGTCCCCGGCCCAAGGTTTTCGGTGAGGAGAGGAGACGGAGACAGAGGAGTGTGGAGCGACTGGTCGACCACCGTGGGGGTCCCAGGAGGCGGGTCGAGGAAGTCGGAGGGGATCGAATGCCAGAAGACTTCAGTAATTGAGCTCCAACGGTTGTGCACGAAGTGGTTTGGACTTTGATAAGTTTGGCGCCTTTTCTTTTTTTTCTCTTATTCATATATACTGTATCATTAGTAATCGCTTAGTTATAGTCATCTTTATAAATTGTACTCATTTAATCGCATAAGGTGTACTGTCTGTTTGTTGGGCGAGGCGGGGACATCACACAGCATCCACACCAGCTGATTACCCAGTTTGGCGGGGCCGAAGGCTGCTCCCCCTAGACGAGAACGAGCTGAGCGATGCCTGAGGCGACCCAGGGGTTACATTCCATTGGTAAGGGGTAAAATTTCACAATAGATTAAATTCAAATATGTCTGACCAATGTTTTCGATGTAAACAAGAAATTGGTACTTTTTTACATTCTACTTGGTCTTGTTCTAAAATTCAACCATTTTGGATTAATTTAAGACTTTTATTGGAACAAATTATTGGAGTACAACTTCCACATAGTCCATTATTATTTTTACTAGGAGACATTGAAGGGACAATAACAAAATTTAAATTGAATAAGTATCAGAAAAAATTTATAAAAATTGCTTTGGCAGTAGCCAAAAAAGTTATCGCAGTTACTTGGAAATCTGATTTAAATTTAACTATGGATTGTTGGAATAATGAAATACATAGTTGTATTCCACTTGAAAAAATTACGTATAATTTAAGAAATGAATATGAGCTATTTTTGAAAATTTGGTCACCATACTTACAAAAGATAGGATTAGATACATAGGTCCTTTGAAGATAAAATTATAGTAATTGGGGAAAGTGAAAATAAATATCAAAATTATTTTGAACTCCATGGAGCATGTGGGGATCCTCCGATATCCAGGCAATCTTTCTTCTCTTTTCTTTCTTTTTTTTTCTCTTTCTTTAGATAAGGGTTAAGGGGGGGAGGGTTAAGGGGAGGGGGGAGGGTTAATATCATTTTTCTTACTATTTTATTATCACATTTATTCTTTGTAATTTCTAAAATTCAATAAATAAATAATATTTTTTAAAAAAGCCATCTCATAGGCATTCAACAAATTCCCTCTCTTAAAATCCAACGCTAACCTGATTTTCCCAATCCCCTTAAATATTGAAGTCTCAATGTATCATTACTCTTATTACACGCTTTTTCTAGCTCCCTTTGCAATCGCAACCTCGCATCTTAACTAGTATGTGGAGGCCTATAAATGATTATTCCCATAATGGTTTTTCTCACCTTGCAGTTTCTTAACTCCACCCACAAAGATTCAACATTCTCTGACCCTACGTCACTTCTTTCTGAAGATGTAATTCCATCTTTTACCAACAGAGCCTCACCACCACCGGCGATGCCTTCCTGCCGGTCCGTCCGATATAAAGTATATCCTTTGATGCTAAGCACCTAGCTACGGCTTTCTTTCAGCCATGGCTCAGTGATGCCCACGTCATACCGACCGATCTCTCGTCACGCCATGAGTTTGTCCACCGTATTCCCAATGCTACGCGCATTTAAACACCACTCCTTCAGTCCTGCATTCTTCGCCCTTTTGAATTTTGCTTCTGTGGTACAATTTAACTCTTTGCTCTGTCTGCCGTTGTACCCAATCATTGGCTTGTCCTTCCTTACATTCATATCACATCATTTCCTTGTAAACCTACTGGCTCACCCTCAGCTCTATCATCCTGGTTCCCATCCAGCTGCCATATTATAAGGAATAAAGTAGATGAGCTTGAGGCTCAGTTGGAAATTGGCAACTACGACGTTGTGGGAATAACTGAGACATGGCTTCCAGCGGACAGGGCCTGGGAAATGAATATTCAAGGATATACATCTTATCAAAAGGACAGACTGACTGGCAGAGGGGGTGGGGTGGCTCTGTTGGTGAGGAATGATATTCAGTCCCTTGCGAGGGGGGACATAGAAACAGGGGGCGTAGAGTCAGTATGGATAGAACTGAGAAATTCTAAGGGTAGAAAGACCCTAATGGGAGTTATCTACAGGCCCCCAAACAGCAGTCTGGATGTAGGGTGTAAGTTGAATGAAGAGTTAAAATTGGCATGTCGCAAAGGTAATGATACAGTTGTCATGGGGGATTTCAACATGCAGGTAGACTGGGAGAATCAGGATGGTACTGGACCCCAAGAAAGGGAGTTTGTGGAGTGCCTCCGAGATGGATTCTTAGAGCAGCTTGTACTGGAGCCTACCAGGGAGAAGGCAATTCCAGATTTAGTGCTGTGCAATGAACCGGATTTGATCAGGGACCTCGAGGTAAAGGAGCCATTAGGAGGTAGTGACCATAATATGATATGTTTTAACCTACAATTTGAGAAGGAGAAGGGAAAATCGGATGTGTCAGTATTACAGTTGAACAAAGGGAACTATGGAGCTATGAGGGAGGAGCTGGCCAAAGTTCAATGGAACAATACCCTAGCAGGGAAGACAGTGGAACAAAAATGGCAGGTATTTCTGGGAATAATGCAGAAGGTGCAGGATCGGTTCATTCCAAAGAGGAAGAAAGATCCTAAGGGGAGTAAGGGGCGGTCGTGGCTGACGAGGGAAGTAAAGGGCAGTATAAAAATAAAAGAGAAGTATAACATAGCAAAGATGAGCGGGAAACCGGAGGACTGGGAAGCTTTTAAAGAGCAACAGAAGATAACAAAAAAGGCAATACGCCAAGAAAAAATGAGGTACGAAGGTAAACTAGCCAAGAATATAAAGGAGGATAGTAAAAGCTTCTTTAGGTATGTGAATAGCAAAAAAATAGTTAAGACCAAAATTGGGCCATTGAAGACAGAAACGGGTGAATTTATTATGGGGAACAAGGAAATGGGAGCTGAGTTGAACAGGTACTTTGGATCTGTCTTCACTAGGGAAGACACAAACAATCTCCCAGATGTAATAGTGGCCAAAGGAACTAGGGTAAAGGATGAACTGAAGGAAATTTATATTAGGCAAGAAACGGTGTTGGATAGACTGTTGAGTCTGAAGGCTGATAAGTCCCCGGGACCTGATGGTCTGCGTCCCAGGGTACTTAAAGAGGTGGCTCTAGAAATTGTGGATGCATTGGTAATCATTTTCCAATGTTCTATAGATTCAGGAACAGTTCCTGCTGATTGGAGGGTGGCTAATGTTGTCTCACTTTTCAAGAAAGGAGGGAGAGAGAAAACAGGGAATTATAGACCAGTTAGCCTGATGTCAGTGGTGGGAAAGATGCTGGAGTCAATTATAAAAGAGGAAATTATGACACATTTGGATAGCAGTAGAAGGATCAGTCCGAGTCAGCATGGATTTATGAAGGAAAAATCATGCTTGACTAATCTTCTGGAGTTTTTTGAGGATGTAACTATGAAAATGGACAAGGGAGAACCAGTGGATGTTGTGTACCTGGACTTCCAGAAAACTTTTGATAAAGTCCCACATAGGAGATTAGTGGGCAAAATTAGGGCACATGGTATTGGGGGCAGAGTACTGACATGGATTGAAAATTGGCTGGCTGATGGGGAACAAAGAGTAGCGATTAACGGGTCCCTTTCGAAATGGCAGACTGTGACCAGTGGGGTACCGCAAGGTTCGGTGCTGGGACCGCAGCTGTTTACAATATACATTAATGATTTAGATGAAGGGATTAAAAGTAACATTAGCAAATTTGCTGATGACACAAAGCTGGGTGGCAGTGTAAAATGTCAGGAAGATGTTATGAGAATGCAGGGTGACTTGGACAGGTTGGGTGAGTGGGCAAATGTATGGCAGATGCAGTTTAATGTGGATAAATGTGAGGTTATCCACTTTGGTGGCAAGAACAGGAAGGCAGATTACTATCTAAATGGAGTCAAGTTAGGAAAAGGGGAAGCACAACGAGATCTAGGTGTTCTTGTACATCAGTCAATGAAAGCAAGCATGCAGGTACAGCAGGCAGTGAAGAAAGCTAATGGCATGCTGGCCTTTATAACAAGAGGAATTGAGTATAGGAGTAAAGAGGTCCTTCTGCAGCTGTACAGGGCCCTGGTGAGACCCCACCTGGAGTATTGTGTGCAGTTTTGGTCTCCAAATTTGAGGAAGGACATTCTTGCTATTGAGGGAGTGCAGCGTAGGTTCACAAGGTTAATTCCCGGAATGGCGGGACTGTCATATGTTGAAAGATTGGAGCGACTGGGCTTGTATACACTGGAATTTAGAAGGATGAGAGGGGATCTGATTGAAACATATAAGATTATTAAGGGATTGGACACACTGGAGGCAGGAAGCATGTTTTCGCTGATGGGTGAGTCCAGAACTAGAGGCCACAGTTTAAGAATAAGGGGTAGGCCATTTAGAACAGAGATGCGGAAAAACTTTTTCACCCAGAGTGGTGGATATGTGGAATGCTCTGCCCCAGAAGGCAGTGGAGGCCAAGTCTCTGGATGCATCCAAGAGAGAGTTAGATAGAGCTCTTATAGATAGCGGGGTCAAGGGATATGGGGAGAGGGCAGGAACGGGGTACTGATTGTGTATGATCAGCCATGATCACAGTGAATGGCGCTGCTGGCTAGAAGGGCTGAATGGCCTACTCCTGCACCTACTGTCTATTGTCTATTAGTTTAAACCACTCCCAACAGCTCCAGTAAACCTGCTCACAGGAATATTGGTCCCTCTGGGATTCAAGTGTAACCCATCTCCTTTGTCCAGGTCACACCTGCTCTCAAAGAGATCTCAATTATCCAGAAATCTGAATCCCTGTCCCCGATCGAATTCTTCAGCCACACGTTTACCTGCCTCCTCATTCTATTCCTGTCTTCACCGTCGCGTGGCACAGGCAGCAATCCCTAGAGTCCTGCTTTTTAGCTTCTTTCTTAACTCCCTATATATTTTTTTCAGGACCTCCCCCCTTTTTCTAATTACGTCATTGGTACCAATATGTACCATGAATCCTGGCTGCTCACCCTCCCTTTTCAGGATACTGTAGATGCGTTCAGAAACATCACAGACCCTGGCACCTGGGAGGCAAACTACCATCTGTGTTTTCTCAAAGAATTCCATCGGTTTGTCAGGCAAGATTTCTCACTTGAGGAAACTATGCTGTCTACAGCCTATTTTATCATCTGTCTCCAAGAACCCTGAAACCACATCCTTAATAACTGACTCCAACATCTTCCCAACCACTGAGGTCAGACTAATAGGCCTATAATTTCCTTTCTTCTGCCTCCCTCCCTTCCTGAAGAGTGGAGTTTCATTTGCAATTTTTCAGACCTCCGGACCCATGCCAGAATCTAGTGATTCTTGAAAGATCATTACTAATGCCTCCACAATCTCTTCAGCTTCTGAAGAGGGTAGTCTGTCTGGTCCAGGTGACTTACCTACTTTCCGTTTCCCGAGCACCTTCTCCCTAGTAATAGCAACTGCACTCACTTCTGCCCTCTGACACTCTGGAACTTCATACTGCTCTAGCATCTTCCACAGTGAAGACTGATGCAAAATACTTAACGAGTTCATTGGCAATTTCCTTCTCCCCATTACTACCTCTCCAACATCATTCTCCAGTGGTCCGATATCTACTCTCACCTCTCCTTTACTCCTGATATATCTAAAAAATCTTTAGTATCCTTTTTAATATTATTGGCTAGCTTACCTTCATATTTCATCTTCTCCCCCCTTATGGCTTTTTAAATTGTCTTCTGTTGGTATAGAAGAATTGGAGAACTATGGTCAACTGAACGGTATAAGCTGTTGACCATATCCCTCCCATCCATGTACCTGTTAAATATTGCAATCAAACCTGCATCCACCTAGAGCATAGGGAAATGAGGGAGGATCTGGTGGAGGTGTACAAAAATCACCCTACGATGCTGTCTCCAAGACTCTGGCCTCATATGGTGATGAAACGTTTGCAAACGGACCGTCAGTATCAGAGAACAACGCAACTCAAGCATTATACGGTTATGGAAAGGGTAAATGCAAGCAAGGTCTTTGCCCTGAGACTACAAATAGAGGTCGTGGGTTAAGGGTGAAAGGTGAAATGTTTAAGAAGAACATAAGGGGGAACTTCTTCACTCAGAGGGTGGTGAGATCGAGCTGCAAGCAGAAGTGGTGGATAGGGGTTCAATGCATCTTTGGATAAGTACATGGATAGGAGAGGTTTAGAGGGATATGGTCCAAACGCAGGTAGATAGGACTAGGCAGAATGACAGCTTTGCATGGACTAGATGGGCTGAAGGGCCTATTTCTCTGTTGTGGGGCTGTATAATTCTGAATGAGTGTATGTGTTAATGGCCCATGTGTCTCTCTTGTACAGCACTTGCATTTACCATGTGGGTCTTGGCTTGATTTCACTTCCCAAAACGCAACACCTTCCACTCGTCTAAACCAAATTCCATTCCATGCCAACTTTCCCAGCTGACCTGGATTCTGTTGTCATCTTAAGAAACATAGAAAACCTACAGCACAATACAGGCCCTTCGGTCCACAAAGCTGTGCCGAACATATCTTTTCCTTAGAACTACCTGGGCTTACCCATAACCTTCAATTTTTCTAAGCTCCATGTATCCATCCAGGAGTCTCTTAAAAGACCCTATCGTATCCACCTCCACCACCACTGCTGGCAGTCCATTCCACGCACTCACCACTCTCTGTGTAAAAAAACCTTACCCCTGACATCTCCTCTGTACCTACTCCCCAGCACCTTAAAACTATGCCCTCTCATGCTAGCCATTTCAGCTCTGGGAAAAAGCCTCTGACTATCCACACAATCGACGCCTCTCATCATCTTGTACACCTCTATCAGGTCACCTCTCATCCTCCGTTGCTCCAAGGAGAAAAGGCCGAGTTCACTCAACCTATTCTCATAAGGCATGCTCCCCAATCCAGGCAACATCCTTGTGAATCTCCTCTGCACCTATCCCTTCCTGCAGCCTCATTCTAATGTTTTTGTCTCCTTCCCAGTACTAATAACTGGCCTTCACCTGATATGTTTCTCCCTCTACGGGTGCTGCCTGGTCTGCCGAGTACTTCCAGCATTTTGTTTTTATTTCAGATTTCCAGATTATTTTGATTTCCATATGCACAATATGCAGCTGAGAGCCAAGCTGCGGCCTCGAAGCGGAGATGTGTCAGTGCCTCTAAAGATCGAGTTACTGCAATGAATGCGTTCACAGCTGTTTTTTGGTTCTCTTATGCACAGTTGCAGAACGAGTAAGACAAGCTGCTTGGTACAGAAACCGCACTGTGGTGGACAGGAAGGCTCTACAAAGAGTTATCAAAACTGCCCAATGCACCAGCCTACCCGCTCTCAAGCACAGGAATATATACAGAAAGGTGCCGGTAACATCAGGAAGGATCCCACCCTCCCTGCTCATGGACTGTTTGTCCCACTCCCATCGGGGAGGAGTCTGTGTAGCATCCACACCAGGACCACCAGACTCAAAAACAGTTACTTTCCCCAAGCAGTGAGGCTGATCAACACCTCCACCCACTAACCCTCCCCTCCACACACCCTACCCCCACTACTTTATCGATAATTTCCTGTCAGTCACCTTGTGTACAGACACTCCTGCACCTAGCAACACTTTATGGACAAACAATCAATCAACGTGTTTGAGCTATCTTATATATTTATATTTATTGTGTTTTTTATTATTGTTGTTTTCTTTATCTGATTTTTTTTGTGCTACATCATATCTGGAGTGACAATTATTTCATTCCCCTTTACACTTGTGTACTGGAAATGATATTAAACAATCGAGTGTTACTGGGTGAATCCTGAAAATTAATTACAATAGGGTTCCACATTTAAGCATAGAGCTTGATTCTAATTGAATTCTTTCTTGTATTATTTAAGTTGTTAATTTGTGTCTTTTTCTTGTGAGTGTTGTGAGTCTGACGGTACGGCTTTGCGATGCTTTCAGACTCAGATTCGATATCTATCACATCTACATTGCAACGGGCAGCGAAACGCACCGTTTGCATTGACAACCAGCACAGTCCGAGGATGTGCTGAGGGTCACCATCACAGCATGCCCACAACTCACTAACTGGTACGTCTTTGGAGTGTGGGAGGAAACTCACATGGTCACAGTGAGAACACGTTCCAGCACCAATGTAGCATTCCCATAATGTTCAGCAAAACTAACAGCTTTACCCCCCCCCCCATCTGCGTGAAGAGAAATGCGTAAACACACACACACACTCACTCACTCCTCAGGATAGGCTGCCTCCAGGCTCCAGCCAAGGACACACAGACCTTGGGGGTGTTTTTATTGCACCTGTCTTTACATGGACCTGTGAATATGACAATAAACTTGACTTTGGAAATTTCTGGGACTTGGACCCGAGGGGATAACATCACTCAGCTTCACTCGTTCCATCACTGAACTGTTCCCACAACCTATGGACTCACTTCCAAGGGCTCTTCATCGCGTGTTCTTGATATTTATTGTTTATTTATTTATTGTTTTTTTTTTTGTTTTGTATTTGCACATCGGTTGTTTGTCCATCCTGCTGAGTGTGGTCTTTCATCCATTCTATTGTGGTTCTTGGATTTACTGAGTATGCCTGCAAGGAAACAGATCTCGGGGTTGTATATGGGGATTTATTATATGTACTTTGAACCAATCACATGGAAGGCACGACGGCATCTTACTTCCTCAGGAGGTTAAGGAGGTTTGGCTTTTCACCCAAACACTAACAAACTTTAAGAGATGCCCGGTTGAAAATATCCCGGCTGGTCAGATCATGCTCTGTTAATTCGAATGTGCAGGAACACAAGAAGCTGCGGAGAGTCACGGACTCAGCCCACTACATCAGGGGCACATCCCTCCTCACCATCGGTCGTGTCTACAGGAGGTGCTGCCTCACAAAGGCAACGTCCATCGTCAAAGATCCCCACCATCCAGGCCAGGCCATCCTCTCCCATCGGGCAGGAGGTACAGAAGCCGGAGGTCCCACACCACCAGGATCAGGAACAGCAACCATTCGGTTCTTGAACCAATTGGCACAACCCTAGATACTGCACAGGTGGCAGTGGAGGACAAGTCATTGGGTGTATTTAAGGCAGAGATTGATCGGTATCTGAGTAGCCAGGGCATCAAAGGTTATGGTGAGAAGGCGGGGGAGTGGGCGACACTATGACCACTTTTCCCTAAAATTGACCTTTTTTTGTTCTAATTGTAAAAGTTGTGTTAATTTATGTCTTTTTATGAATGCTGCTGCATAGACTCGCTTGTGCGTTCTACCTTGTCTTGCCCTTCCTCTTTACTGCCTGCCTGCAGTTGCAACACCAATACGGATTGTTATTTTACTGTAGCGATACAATGCAGGGCAGGCCCTTCCATCCCTTCAAGCCATGACACCCCCCCCCCCCCCCCCGACAGATCTGATTAACCCTAACCTAATCGCGGGACAATTTACAGTGACCGATTGACCTGTGGACTGTGGGAGGAAACTGGAGCACCCAGAGGAAACCCATACATTCCACAGAAACTCCATGCAGAACGAAACAGGAATGAATTCCGAACTCTGGAAAGCCCCCAGCTGTAATAACGTCGAGCTAACTGCTCTGCACTGTTACTGTTTTCCCTTGTACCGCCTGAATGCACCGTTGTGATAAAGTGATCCATAGAGATGGCTTGTAAAACAATCTTTCACTGTACACATGATAACAATAAAGTGATTTAAATTGAATTCAGCTTCACTTATAATGGTGAAGTTCTATGTAAACATGTCACGTTGTAATTACACCCTCCTACCAGCAGAGGCACTCCAGCTCGTCCTCCCCCTACAGGCCAGTATCTGTAACTACACCCTCAACCTAACAACAGATTGATAAAGGGTCTCAGCCCGAAACGTTGACTCTTTCTTCCGAGATGCTGCTTGACCTGTTGAGTTCCTCCAGTTACTGACGAAGAGACATTGGAACGAGTTTATTATTGTACAGTGAAAAGTTCATCCTGCATTCTGTTCATACAGACTAACTCATTACGCACTGCAAGTTAATTGAAAGATTGTGCAAACGCCTTCTTTCAACCCAAGACAGGGTAAAAACTGCTTTGTTTTTCCTTTTAAATTCAGTTTTTAATTTACTCGTATTAAAACCACAACTTCAAACCAAAAATATCTGCGCAGAAGGTTGCTTCATGAGCTCATAACACTGGGTTTTAGTTGGCCCGGCAGTATTGGCTGCTCTCTTTCTCTCTCGTATTTGTCCAGTCCGTCTTTCTTTCTTCGGGAATGCACCAGGGTTCACTGGTACCCGACAGAGAGTTCAGTGCAGCCAGATCCAGCAGGCTTCAAACAAAGCCCAGAGCATTAATAGCACCACACTAACACTGAACGGCTTTTTGTTTTAGCAATGGAAGGGTAGGGGCCTTTCCCCTCAGTAGCCCCTGTTTTAAATGTTCTCCTCCTGCCCCAGACAACATTTTCACAGCACGCCAATTCTCCCCCCACCTTCCATTCTGTTTCACAACTTATTGCCCTGGACTGTCTGTTTTGTCACTGCCCCCAGCTACCCCTGAGTGTGGCATATCTGTGTTGTGTACAGAGAGCAGGAGGGAGCAATAGTTGGAAACGTCCGTAGTGGGGAGGGGTGAGGGGGTGAAGGGGAGACCAGGTGGAGTTTCATGTAGGTAACAGGGTCAGTCATACTTATCTTTTGGTGGGACTCTTAACTCAATACCCACGTTTCCATTCTGTGAGGGGGAAGAGAGTACTGCTGCACAACTTCAGAGTAGAGAGTGCTTCAGTACTGTGCTCCCCCGTCCCAAAGAAGCAACCAGCCCCTCTCCAACACTCACTTCCCACAGACTCCCTCACAACGATGCAGGGATCTGGAGGCTGGTTGAAGAGGGGAGCTGGGGAGGGAGGAACATGCTCACTGAGCGCAGGACCTGCGTGAGAAGGAAGGTTGGGGAGGGGTTATTTTGGAGAGTGACCCATTGTTCAGGGCTCCTGAAACCACGAGGGTGTGCAGAGGCAGGGGGCTGGAGGCATGCGAGGTGGGCTTGCAGAACTGTCAGTGATTGCCTGCACAAAATCCTGGAGGGCTGGGCCAAAATGCTTAACTACAGAGAGGGCATTCGTGTCCCTGAGAGATGAAGCGCTAATTCTAACTGCAGTGTTTCTGGGGCAGGATTCCCTGCGGAGCAGCGGGGTTCTTGCAAAGGAGGTTGAGAAAAGACTCGATAGGTATCTGAGAGAGATGCTGCTCCCACAGTTCAAAAGGGTCGGCAATATGGGGCAGGGGTTGCACCCTACCACCCTCTAACCCCACTCCAACCTTCACCAAATACCCTCCCGATGAAATTAAAGCAAGTTTCCATTTCTCCTGGCCAGCCAGTCCAGTAAGCACCAGCTCTGCTAGAGCCCGTTCCAGTGGGCGAGGGGATGGGAGGTAATATTGGGTAGGGGGTATTAGGGGAAGGAGTTTACTGTCCTGGGCAGTGTCACATTTTACAGTCTATGGAGGATGAGGAAGAGGGTAGAAAACAGGAAGAGAGAGGAAGAGGCCACTCTGCCCATCAGCTCCTGTGCACCCTCACTGATTCCACTTCACAAAGACCCTGCTTTTACTCTGAGGTCTCGCCCCTGCCCACAGGCCACGCCCCTTCACACACGTCACCGCGAAAGCCCCGCCTGCTGGAGATAGACCACGCCCCAATTCAGGGGCCCTGCCTCCACAGAGATGGGACCACCCACCCACATGAGGTCCCCGCCCCCAGTCACAGGCCCCGCCCCCGGCCAATGGGACCGCCCTCGATATGAAAGCCCCGCCCCTGTGGAGGCAGGCCCCGCCCACAGGACCGGGGCCTCCTCCCCCACTCGCTCCGTCCACATCAGGCCGGGCGGCCGGCCGTGCTGAGCTCCGTCTCCCCGCATAGCTGCCTCAGTTCCTTGATCTCCTCCAGCACCCGCTTGGCCTGGCTCCAGTTGGACAAGGCCTCGGCCAGCAGCCCCTGGGCCTGCCGCAGGGCGTCGGGCTCGGAGCCCAGGCCGTGCCGCCGAGGCCCCGACTCCAGCAGCAGCATCTGAGTCCTCTGCAACTTGAGGGCGACGAGGTCCCGGATCCGGGCGAGCCGCTCGCCCTCCGTGCTGCCCCGAGACGCCGCAGGGCCCGTGCGGGCACCGCCGGCTCCGGGGCCCAGCAGGGTCTCCTCCGACGCGCACTTGCTCCGCTTGGCCATGCCCGGGCTCCGCGGCGAAGGGAGGGCGTCCCGGTCCAGCGAGGCGGCCGAGTGCCGCTGGCGCCCGAGGCCCGCGGGGGACGGCGCCTCGGGGTCGGTGTCCAGCCGCTGCCCGGCGTCATCCTCCTGGATTAGGTCAAGGGTCAGCATCCCGTCCGACGTGGAGGTGGAGGCCTGCAGAGAGCGGCTTCGTCAGTGGCCGAACTTCCCACTGCGAGGACAGCATGGGGGGGGGGGGGGGTGGGGAGCAGGAGTTTGGGATGACTGGCTGGGTGGAAGGGCCCAAGATAGTGGCTGGTCAGATCTGTGGAGTGCCAGGCAGAGGAGGGTGAGGGGATGAGGGAGTGTAGTGCAGAGGAGGGTGAGGGGACGAGGGAGTGTAGTGCAGAGGAGGGTGAGGGGATGAGGGAGTGTAGTGCAGAGGAGGGTGAGGGGACGAGGGAGTGTAGTGCAGAGGAGGGTGAGGGGATGAGGGACTGTAGTGCAGAGGAGGGTGAGAGGACGAGGGAGCGTACTGCAGGAGGAAGGTGCGGATCGAGGGAGCGAGGACCACGCAGGATTGCAGTGTGCAGGGATGAGGGAGCGAGGATTGCGGAGTCGGAAGGCGGGCAGAGGAAAGCGGGCCGTCTGAGGGAGCGCCGCATGGGAAACGACAGCAGTGCTCAGGAACCCTGCGAGCCGCCACAGCCCTGAATGGGTAACCAATGACGAGGTGGGGCTGTGATCATGTGACCCGGCGAGTGCCGGGGACACCTGTCAATCACGTCCGATCTTGTTGCTCTGAGGATTAGGCCTGGGGGTGCCCCGTGGGGGGGATGTTGAGTGACCCGAGGCCCAATCCTCCTCCCCACCCACTAAACCCAAGCCATAGCCACGCCCACACCTCGGCCCACTCACCACTGCTGTCAGGTGCCCACGGGTGGGTGGGCGCCGCGAGTGCTGGATCTTCGCTCTGTCCCGCGTCGGATGAGCTAAGAAACTCTCTTCGTCGACGGTCACCTGACAATCACAAGCACAGAGGGTTAGGGCTGCGCTCGGCGGTGTGTGGTGGGTCTGTGTCTCTGAGCGGTCGTGTGTGTCCCTGTCCCTCTGTGACAGTCGAGGGCTCGTGTCTCCACATCCGGAGGGAATGTTTTCTGATGATGATGATCGTCCCTCAAGGACTCACGCCACCCAGGCCACGCTCTCTCCTCGCCACTGAAATCGGGAAGGAGGTACAGGAGCCTCAGGACCCACACCGGCAGCTCCAGGAGCCGTTATTACCCCTCAACCATCAGGAAGGAGGTACAGGAGCCTCAGGACCCACACCGGCAGCTCCAGGAGCCGTTATTACCCCTCAACCATCAGGAAGGAGGTACAGGAGCCTCAGGACCCACACCGGCAGCTCCAGGAGCCGTTATTACCCCTCAACCATCGGGAAGGAGGTACAGGAGCCTCAGGACCCACACCGGCAGCTCCAGGAGCAGTTATTACCCCTCAACCATCGGGAAGGAGGTACAGGAGCCTCAGGACCCCCACCACCAGGTTTGGGCTCCTTCACTCACTCCAGCTCTCTGCATGGACTCGCTTTCAGCAGCCCTACAGCTTGTGTTCCTCCAACAGGACCTCCACCTCGTAGGGTTTAGAGGCTTTCGTGCCTCAATGACCCCAAGAGCTATGTTGGCTGGAGTCAGGACCTTACGCTTTGGCTCTTGGTAGAGTCACCCATGCCAAACAGGTCAAAGGGTAGAGGTCAGACTAGGAGTGGCCCACCGGTCCTCCAGGTTCGGGGGTTCAGCTCAGGGCTGGTGAAACAAAATTGTTACGGAAACAGCAATGAAGAATCCTACAACAGAGTGAGACGGTATTCCTGAGTCTCCACTGGGACTTGCACGACCGACAGCAGTGAAAACCGAGAGGAAGCTCCTGACACGGTGAGGGAAGCCCTGAAAACACCAGAGATGGAGGAGCTTTGCTGCCCAAAACATGTTCTTGTGGTGTTGTTTACTGACTATTATCATTTCTTTGTGAATTTGCAGTTTGTTTTCATTTGCATGTTGGTTGCTTGTCCATCCTTGTATGTAGTTTTACGTTGTATTGCGAATGGCTCACGAGAAAATGAATCTCGGCAGTACATAATGTTTGATAGGTACAGTGGCATGCAAATGCCTGGGCACCCCTGGTCAGAATTTCTGTTACTGTGAATAGCTAAGCGAGTAAAAGATGAACTGATTTAAAAAGGCATAAAGTTAAAGATGAAACATTTATTTAATGTTTTAAGCAAGTTTACTTTTTTTTTTATTTCCATCTTTTACAGTTTCAAAATAACAAAAAAGGAAAAGGGCCCAAAGCAAAAGTTTGGGCACCCTGCATGGTCACCACCTTTAGCAAGTATCACAGCTTGTAAACACTTTCTGTAGCCAGCTAAGAGTCTTTCAATTCTTGTTTGGGGGACTTTCGCCCATTCTTCCTTGTGAAAGGCTTCTAGTTCTGTGAGATTCTTGGGCAGTCTTGCATACACTGCTCTTTTGAGGTCTACCCACAGATTTTCGATGATGTTTAGGTTGGGGGACTGTGAGGGCAATGGCCTCACTTGAGGTAGTCCATTTGAGGTGTGTTTAGGATCATTATCCTGTTGTGGAAACCATCCTCTCTTCATCTTCAGCTTTTTCACAGACGGTGTGATGTTTGCTTCCAGAATTTGCTGGTATTTAATTGAATTCATTCTTCCCTCTATCAGTGAAATGTTCCCTGTGTCACTGGCTGCAACACAAACCCAATGTGTGATCGATCCGCCCCCGTGATTAACAGTTGGAGAAGTGTTCTTTTCATGAAATTCTGCACCCTTTTTTCTCCAAACATACAAACATTGCAGCCAAAAAGTTCTATTTTAACTTCATCAGTCCACAGGACTTGTTTCCAAAATACGTCAGGCTTGTTTAGATGTTCCTTTGCAAACTTCTGACGCTGAATTTTGTGGTGAGGATGCAGGAAAGGTTTTCTTCTGATGACTCTTCCATGAAGGTCATATTTGTGCAGGTGTCGCTGCACAGTAGAACAGTGCACCACCACTCCAGAGTCTGCTAAATCTTCCTGAAGGTCTTTTGCACTCAAACGGGGGTTTTGATTTGCCGTTCTAGCAATCCTACAAGCAGTTCTCTCGGAAAGTTTTCTTGGTCTTCCAGACCTCAACTGGACCTCCACCATTCCTGTTAACTGCCATTTCTTAATTACATTGCAAACTGAGGAAACGGCTACCTGAAAACGCTTTGCTATCTTCTTCTAGCCTTCTCCTACTTTGTGGGCATCATTTATTTTAATTTTCAGAGTGTTAGGCAGCTGCTTAGAGGTGCCCATGGCTGCTGATTGTTGGGACAAGGTTTGAGGAGTCAGGATATTTATAAAGCTTTGAAATTTGCATCACCTGGCCTTTCCTAATGATGACTGTGAACAAGCCACAGCCCTAACAAGCTAATTAAGGTCTGAGACCTTGGTAAAAGTTATCTGAGAGCTCAAATCTCTTGGGGTGCCCAAACTTTTGCAAGGTGCTCCTTTCCTTTTTTTCCACTCTAAAATTGTACAAAACAAAAGTAATACACTAATCTTGCTTAAAATGTTGAAAAGAACGTTTCATCTTTAACTTTATGACTTTTGGAGATCAGTTCATCTTCCACTCACTTAACTATTCACAGTAACAGAAATTTTGACCAGGGGTGCCCAAACTTCTGCATGCCGCTGTATATATAACTTTGAACTTTAACCCTGATGTGTGCAATTATAAATATTTTGTCACATGTCCATCAAAATAAATGCATCACAGTCCAAGGACATGCTGGGGGCAGCCCGCAAGTGTCGGCTTGCTTCCGACACCAACATGGCGTGCTCCCAGGGTCAGACACAGAGTGAAACTCCCTCCACACCGTCCCATCACACACTCCCAGGGTCAGACACAGAGTGAAACTCCCTCCACACCGTCCCATCACACACTCCCGGGGTCAGACACAGAGTGAAGCTCCCTCCACACCGTCCCATCACACACTCCCGGGGTCAGACACAGAGTGAAACTCTCTCTACACCGTCCCATCACACACTCCCGGGGTCAGACACAGAGTGAAACTCCCTCTACACCGTCCCATCACACACTCCCAGGGTCAGACACAGAGTGAAGCTCCCTCCACACCGTCCCATCACACACTCCCGGGGTCAGACACAGAGTGAAGCTCCCTCCACACCGTCCCATCACACACTCCCGGGGTCAGACACAGAGTGAAACTCTCTCTACACCGTCCCATCACACACTCCCGGGGTCAGACACAGAGTGAAACTCCCTCTACACCGTCCCATCACACACTCCCGGGGTCAGACACAGAGTGAAGCTCCCTCCGCACCGTCCCATCACACACTCCCGGGGTCAGACACAGAGTGAAGCTCCCTCCGCACCGTCCCATCACACACTCCCGGGGTCAGACACAGAGTGAAGCTCCCTCCGCACCGTCCCATCACACACTCCCGGGGTCAGACACAGAGTGAAGCTCCCTCCGCACCGTCCCATCACACACTCCCGGGGTCAGACACAGAGTGAAGCTCCCTCCGCACCGTCCCATCACACACTCCCGGGGTCAGACACAGAGTGAAGCTCCCTCCGCACCGTCCCATCACACACTCCCGGGGTCAGACACAGAGTGAAGCTCCCTCCGCACCGTCCCATCACACACTCCCGGGGTCAGACACAGAGTGAAGCTCCCTCCGCACCGTCCCATCACACACTCCCGGGGTCAGACACAGAGTGAAACTCCCTCCGCACCGTCCCATCACACACTCCCGGGGTCAGACACAGAGTGAAACTCCCTCCGCACCGTCCCATCACACACTCCCGGGGTCAGACACAGAGTGAAACTCCCTCCGCACCGTCCCATCACACACTCCCGGGGTCAGACACAGAGTGAAGCTCCCTCCGCACCGTCCCATCACACACTCCCGGGGTCAGACACAGAGTGAAGCTCCCTCCGCACCGTCCCATCACACACTCCCGGGGTCAGACACAGAGTGAAGCTCCCTCCGCACCGTCCCATCACACACTCCCGGGGTCAGACACAGAGTGAAGCTCCCTCCGCACCGTCCCATCACACACTCCCGGGGTCAGACACAGAGTGAAGCTCCCTCCGCACCGTCCCATCACACACTCCCGGGGTCAGACACAGAGTGAATCTCCCTCCGCACCGTCCCATCACACACTCCCGGGGTCAGACACAGAGTGAAACTCCCTCCGCACCGTCCCATCACACACTCCCGGGGTCAGACACAGAGTGAAGCTCCCTCCGCACCGTCCCATCACACACTCCCGGGGTCAGACACAGAGTGAAGCTCCCTCCGCACCGTCCCATCACACACTCCCGGGGTCAGACACAGAGTGAAGCTCCCTCCGCACCGTCCCATCACACACTCCCGGGGTCAGACACAGAGTGAAGCTCCCTCCGCACCGTCCCATCACACTCTCCCGGGGTCAGACACAGAGTGAAGCTCCCTCCGCACCGTCCCATCACACACTCCCGGGGTCAGACACAGAGTGAAGCTCCCTCCGCACCGTCCCATCACACACTCCCGGGGTCAGACACAGAGTGAAGCTCCCTCCGCACCGTCCCATCACACACTCCCGGGGTCAGACACAGAGTGAAACTCCCTCCACACCGTCCCATCACACACTCCCGGGGTCAGACACAGAGTGAAGCCCCCTCCACACCGTCCCATCACACACTCCCGGGTCAGACACAGAGTGAAACTCCCTCCACACCGTCCCATCACACACTCCCGGGGTCAGACACAGAGTGAAGCTTCCTCTACACCGTCCCATCACACACTCCCGGGGTCAGACATAGAGTGAAACTCCCTCCACACCGTCCCATCACACACTCCCGGGGTCAGACACAGAGTGAAACTCCCTCCACACCGTCCCATCACACACTCCCAGGGTCAGACACAGAGTGAAGCTCACATCATGCTTTCAATACAGGGAACAGATTACCTCATCGAGGATGCGATTCTTGGCCCGGCTGAGGGCGGTGCTGATGGCGTTAATCCAGGACTCTTTCTCCTCGGGACTTAGCGCCAGAAAAATGAGGTTGGGCGCCTGTAGCGAGACCGAGAGGGTGGGGAGTCATTGGAAGTACAGTACAGCCCTATATCACAAAAGCTACTCCCAAGGCACGCGTTTCCCCCGCATCACACCCTCCCACCGCACCAACACTACCCACCCTATCGTACTGCCTGTCCCCACCGCCCCTCCCATAGGGACAGGCACCGAGACCGAGGTCAGAGGCCGTCCGGACCGGTGCGGGGATCTCACCGTGTTCCCAGGATGCCGGCTGCGGATCAGCGTGAATTTGCTGTGGTTTTTCTTGCTGCGACTCTTCGATTTGCGTAGCTCCTCGCATTTCTCGTAGTCGGCCAGGTCAAACCTCTCTAGCGCCGCCTTCTCGTCCTTCAGCTAGGGGGAACATCGGTCACCGTCACACCCAGAGGCTGCCCACTCCCCTTCTCCCCCGAAAATTACCCACTCCCCCTCTCCCCTGGAAAATTACCCACTCCCCTTCTCCCCCGAAAATCACCCACTCCCCCTCTCCTTCCGAAAATCACCCACTCCCCTTCTCCCCCGAAAATCACCCACTCACCCTCTCCCCCTGAAAATTACCCACTCCCCTTCTCCCCCGAAAATCACCCACTCACCCTCTCCCCCTGAAAATTACCCACTCCCCTTCTCCCCCGAAAATCACCCACTCACCCTCTCCCCCTGAAAATTACCCACTCCCCTTCTCCTTCTGAAAATTACCCACTCCACTTCTCCCCCGAAAATCACCCACTCACCCTCTCCTTCTGAAAATTACCCACTCCCCCTCTCCCCCGAAAAATTACCCACTCCCCCTCCCCCCCGAAAATCACCCACTCCCCTTCTCCCCCGAAAATCACCCACTCCCCGAAAATCACCCACTCCCCTTCTCCCCTGAAAATCACCCACTCACACTCTCCTTCTGAAAATTACCCACTCCCCCTCTCCCCCGGAAAATTACCCACTCCCCCTCCCCCCCGAAAATCACCCACTCCCCTTCTCCCCCGAAAATCACCCACTCCCCTTCTCCCCCGAAAATCACCCACTCCCCTTCTCCACCGAAAATCACCCACTCCCCTTCTCCCCCGAAAATCACCCACTCACCCTCTCCCCCGAAAATCACCCACTCCCCCTCTCCCCCTGAAAATCACCCACTCCCCCTCTCCCCCGAAAATCACCCACTCCCCTTCTCCCCCGAAAATCACCCACTCACCCTCTCCCCAGAAAATCACCCACTCCCCCTCTCCCCCCGAAAATCACCCACTCACCCTCTCCCCCTGAAAATCACCCACTCACCCTCTCCCCCCGAAAATCACCCACTCACCCTCTCCCCCAAAAATCACCCACTCCCCCTCTCCCCCGAAAATCACTCACTCCCCTTCTCCCCCGAAAATCACCCACTCACCCTCTCCCCCGAAAATCACCCACTCCCCCTCTCCCCCGAAAATCACCCACTCCCCTTCTCCCCCGAAAATCACCCACTCCCCTTCTCCCCCGAAAATCACCCACTCACCCTCTCCCCCTGAAAATTACCCACTCCCCTTCTCCCCCGAAAATCACCCACTCCCCTTCTCCCCGAAAATCACCCACTCACCCTCTCCTTCCGAAAATCACCCACTCCCCCTCTCCTTCCGAAAATCACCCACTCCCCCTCTCCTTCTGAAAATCACCCACTCACCCTCTCCTTCCGAAAATCACCCACTCCCCTTCTCCCCCGAAAATCACCCACTCCCCTTCTCCCCCGAAAATCACCCACTCACCCTCTCATTCCGAAAATCACCCACTCACCCTCTCCCCCTGAAAATCACCCACTCACCCTCTCCCCCGAAAATCACTCACTCCCCTTCTCCCCCGAAAATCACCCACACCCCCTCTCCTTCCGAAAATCACCCACTCCCCCTCTCCTTCCGAAAATCACCCACTCACCCTCTCCTTCCGAAAATCACCCACTCACCCTCTCCCCCGAAAATCACCCACTCACCCTCTCCCCCTGAAAATTACCCACTCCCCTTCTCCCCCGAAAATCACCCACTGACCCTCTCCCCCTGAAAATTACCCACTCCCGTTCTCCCCCGAAAATCACCCACTCCCCTTCTCCCTCGAAAATCACCCACTCACCCTCCCCCCTGAAAATCACCCACTCCCCTTCTCCCCCGAAAATCACCCACTCCCCCTCTCCTTCCGAAAATCACCCACTCCCCCTCTCCTTCTGAAAATCACCCACTCACCCTCTCCTTCCGAAAATCACCCACTCCCCCTCTCCTTCTGAAAATCACCCACTCACCCTCTCCTTCCGAAAATCACCCACTCCCCTTCTCCCCCGAAAATCACCCACTCCCCTTCTCCCCCGAAAATCACCCACTCACCCTCTCATTCTGAAAATCACCCACTCACCCTCTCCCCCTGAAAATCACCCACTCACCCTCTCCCCCGAAAATCACCCACTCCCCTTCTCCCCCGAAAATCACCCACACCCCCTCTCCTTCCGAAAATCACCCACTCCCCCTCTCCTTCCGAAAATCACCCACTCACCCTCTCCTTCCGAAAATCACCCACTCACCCTCTCCCCCGAAAATCACCCACTCACCCTCTCCCCCTGAAAATTACCCACTCCCCTTCTCCCCCGAAAATCACCCACTGACCCTCTCCCCCTGAAAATTACCCACTCCCGTTCTCCCCCGAAAATCACCCACTCCCCTTCTCCCTCGAAAATCACCCACTCACCCTCCCCCCCTGAAAATCACCCACTCCCCTTCTCCCCCGAAAATCACCCACTCCCCCTCTCCTTCCGAAAATCACCCACTCCTTCTCCCCCGAAAATCACCCACTGACCCTCTCCCCCTGAAAATTACCCACTCCCCTTCTCCTTCCGAAAATCACCCACTCCCCCTCTCCTTCCGAAAATCACCCACTCCCCTTCTCCTTCCGAAAATCACCCACTCCCCCTCTCCTTCCGAAAATCACCCACTCCCCTTCTCCCCCGAAAATCACCCACTCACCCTCTCCTTCTGAAAATTACCCACTCCCCTTCTCCCCCGAAAATCACCCACTCCCCCTCTCCTTCCGAAAATCAGCCACTCCCCTTCTCCCCCGAAAATCACCCACTCACCCTCTCCCCCTGAAAATTACCCACTCCCCTTCTCCCCCGAAAATCACCCACTCACCCTCTCCCCCTGAAAATTACCCACTCCCCTTCTCCCCCGAAAATCACCCACTCTCCCTCTCCTTCCAAAAATCACCCACCCCCCTTCTCCCCCGAAAATCACCCGCTCACCCTCTCCCCCTGAAAATTACCCACTCCCCTTCTCCCCCGAAAATCACCCACTCCCCCTCTCCTTCCAAAAATCACCCACTCCCCTTCTCCCCCGAAAATCACCCACTCACCCTCTCCCCCTGAAAATCACCCACTCCCCCTCTCCTTCCGAAAATCACCCACTCCCCTTCTCCCCCGAAAATCACCCACTTACCCTCTCCCCCTGAAAATTACCCACTCCCCTTCTCCCCCGAAAATCACCCACTCCCCCTCTCCTTCCGAAAATCACCCACTCCCCCTCTCCCCTGGAAAATTACCCACTCCCCCTCTCCTTCCGAAAATCACCCACTCCCCCTCTCCCCTGAAAATTACCCACTCCCCTTCTCCCCCGAAAATCACCCACTCCCCCTCTCCTTCCGAAAATCACCCACTCACCCTCTCCTTCTGAAAATTACCCACTCCCCTTCTCCCCCGAAAATCACCCACTCCCCCTCTCCTTCCGAAAATCACCCACTCCCCTTCTCCCCCGAAAATCACCCACTCCCCCTCTCCCCTGAAAATTACCCACTCCCCTTCTCCCCCGAAAATCACCCACTCCCCCTCTCCTTCCGAAAATCACCCACTCACCCTCTCCTTCTGAAAATCACCCACTCACCCTCTCCTTCCGAAAATCACCCACTCCCCTTCTCCCCCGAAAATCACCCACTCCCCTTCTCCCCCGAAAATCACCCACTCACCCTCTCATTCTGAAAATCACCCACTCACCCTCTCCCCCTGAAAATCACCCACTCACCCTCTCCTTCCGAAAATCACCCACTCCCCCTCTCCTTCTGAAAATCACCCACTCACCCTCTCCTTCCGAAAATCACCCACTCCCCTTCTCCCCCGAAAATCACCCACTCCCCTTCTCCCCCGAAAATCACCCACTCACCCTCTCATTCTGAAAATCACCCACTCACCCTCTCCCCCTGAAAATCACCCACTCACCCTCTCCCCCGAAAATCACCCACTCCCCTTCTCCCCCGAAAATCACCCACACCCCCCTCTCCTTCCGAAAATCACCCACTCCCCCCTCTCCTTCCGAAAATCACCCACTCACCCTCTCCTTCCGAAAATCACCCACTCACCCTCTCCCCCGAAAATCACCCACTCACCCTCTCCCCCTGAAAATTACCCACTCCCCTTCTCCCCCGAAAATCACCCACTGACCCTCTCCCCCTGAAAATTACCCACTCCCGTTCTCCCCCGAAAATCACCCACTCCCCTTCTCCCTCGAAAATCACCCACTCACCCTCCCCCCCTGAAAATCACCCACTCCCCTTCTCCCCCGAAAATCACCCACTCCCCCTCTCCTTCCGAAAATCACCCACTCCTTCTCCCCCGAAAATCACCCACTGACCCTCTCCCCCTGAAAATTACCCACTCCCCTTCTCCTTCCGAAAATCACCCACTCCCCCTCTCCTTCCGAAAATCACCCACTCCCCTTCTCCTTCCGAAAATCACCCACTCCCCCTCTCCTTCCGAAAATCACCCACTCCCCTTCTCCCCCGAAAATCACCCACTCACCCTCTCCTTCTGAAAATTACCCACTCCCCTTCTCCCCCGAAAATCACCCACTCCCCCTCTCCTTCCGAAAATCAGCCACTCCCCTTCTCCCCCGAAAATCACCCACTCACCCTCTCCCCCTGAAAATTACCCACTCCCCTTCTCCCCCGAAAATCACCCACTCACCCTCTCCCCCTGAAAATTACCCACTCCCCTTCTCCCCCGAAAATCACCCACTCTCCCTCTCCTTCCAAAAATCACCCACCCCCCTTCTCCCCCGAAAATCACCCGCTCACCCTCTCCCCCTGAAAATTACCCACTCCCCTTCTCCCCCGAAAATCACCCACTCCCCCTCTCCTTCCAAAAATCACCCACTCCCCTTCTCCCCCGAAAATCACCCACTCACCCTCTCCCCCTGAAAATCACCCACTCCCCCTCTCCTTCCGAAAATCACCCACTCCCCTTCTCCCCCGAAAATCACCCACTTACCCTCTCCCCCTGAAAATTACCCACTCCCCTTCTCCCCCGAAAATCACCCACTCCCCCTCTCCTTCCGAAAATCACCCACTCCCCCTCTCCCCTGGAAAATTACCCACTCCCCCTCTCCTTCCGAAAATCACCCACTCCCCCTCTCCCCTGAAAATTACCCACTCCCCTTCTCCCCCGAAAATCACCCACTCCCCCTCTCCTTCCGAAAATCACCCACTCACCCTCTCCTTCTGAAAATTACCCACTCCCCTTCTCCCCCGAAAATCACCCACTCCCCCTCTCCTTCCGAAAATCACCCACTCCCCTTCTCCCCCGAAAATCACCCACTCCACCCTCTCCCCTGAAAATTACCCACTCCCCTTCTCCCCCGAAAATCACCCACTCCCCCTCTCCTTCCGAAAATCACCCACTCACCCTCTCCTTCTGAAAATTACCCACTCCCCTTCTCCCCCGAAAATCACCCACTCCCCCTCTCCTTCCGAAAATCACCCACTCCCCTTCTCCCCCGAAAATCACCCACTCCCCCTCCTTCCGAAAATCACCCACTCCCCCTCTCCTTCCGAAAATCACCCACTCCCCTTCTCCCCCGAAAATCACCCACTCACCCTCTCCTTCTGAAAATTACCCACTCCCCTTCTCCCCCGAAAATCACCCACTACCCCTCCTTCCGAAAATCACCCACTCCCCCTCTCCTTCCAAAAATCACCCACTCCCCTTCTCCCCCCGAAAATCACCCACTCACCCTCTCCTTCTGAAAATTACCCACTCCCCTTCTCCCCCAAAAATCACCCACTCACCCTCTCCTTCTGAAAATTACCCACTCCCCTTTCCCCCGAAAATCACCCACTCCCCCTCCTTCCGAAAATCACCCACTCCCCCTCTCCTTCCGAAAATCACCCACTCACCCTCTCCTTCCGAAAATCACCCACTCACCCTCTCCCCCGAAAATCACCCACTCACCCTCTCCCCCTGAAAATTACCCACTCCCCTTCTCCCCCGAAAATCACCCACTGACCCTCTCCCCTGAAAATTACCCACTCCCGTTCTCCCCGAAAATCACCCCACTCCCCTTCTCCCTCGAAAATCACCCACTCACCCTCCCCCCCTGAAAATCACCCACTCCCCTTCTCCCCCGAAAATCACCCACTCCCCCTCTCCTTCCGAAAATCACCCACTCCCCTTCTCCCCCGAAAATCACCCACTGACCCTCTCCCCCTGAAAATTACCCACTCCCCTTCTGCTTCCGAAAATCACCCACTCCCCCTCTCCTTCCGAAAATCACCCCACTCCCCCTTCTCCTTCCGAAAATCACCCACTCCCCTCTCCTTCCGAAAATCACCCACTCCCCTTCTCCCCCGAAAATCACCCACTCACCCTCTCCTTCTGAAATTACCCACTCCCCTTCTCCCCCGAAAATCACCCACTCCCCTCTCCTTCCGAAAATCAGCCACTCCCCTTCTCCCCCGAAAATCACCCACTCACCCTCTCCCCCTGAAAATTACCCACTCCCCTTCTCCCCCGAAAATCACCCACTCACCCTCTCCCCCTGAAAATTACCCACTCCCCTTCTCCCCCGAAAATCACCCACTCTCCCTCTCCTTCCGAAAATCACCCACCCCCCTTCTCCCCCGAAAATCACCCGCTCACCCTCTCCCCCTGAAAATTACCCACTCCCCTTCTCCCCCGAAAATCACCCACTCCCCTCTCCTTCCAAAAATCACCCACTCCCCTTCTCCCCCGAAAATCACCCACTCACCCTCTCCCCCTGAAAATCACCCACTCCCCCTCTCCTTCCGAAAATCACCCACTCCCCTTCTCCCCCGAAAATCACCCACTTACCCTCTCCCCTGAAAATTACCCACTCCCCTTCTCCCCCGAAAATCACCCACTCCCCCTCTCCTTCCAAAAATCACCCACTCCCCCTCTCCCCTGGAAATTACCCACTCCCCCTCTCCTTCCGAAAATCACCCACTCCCCTCTCCCCTGAAAATTACCCACTCCCCTTCTCCCCCGAAAATCACCCACTCCCCCTCTCCTTCCGAAAATCACCCACTCACCCTCTCCTTCTGAAAATTACCCACTCCCCTTCTCCCCCGAAAATCACCCACTCCCCCTCTCCTTCCGAAAATCACCCACTCCCCTTCTCCCCCGAAAATCACCCACTCCCCCTCCTTCCGAAAATCACCCACTCCCCCTCTCCTTCCGAAAATCACCCACTCCCCTTCTCCCCCGAAAATCACCCACTCACCCTCTCCTTCTGAAATTACCCACTCCCCTTCTCCCCCGAAAATCACCCACTACCCCTCCTTCCGAAAATCACCCACTCCCCCTCTCCTTCCAAAAATCACCCACTCCCCCTTCTCCCCCCGAAAATCACCCACTCACCCTCTCCTTCTGAAAATTACCCACTCCCCTTCTCCCCCAAAAATCACCCACTCACCCTCTCCTTCTGAAAATTACCCACTCCCCTTTCCCCCGAAAATCACCCACTCCCCCTCCTTCCGAAAATCACCCACTCCCCTCTCCTTCCGAAAATCACCCACTCCCCTTCTCCCCCGAAAATCACCCACTCACCCTCTCCTTCTGAAAATTACCCACTCCCCTTCTCCCCCGAAAATCACCCACTCACCCTCCCCCCCGAAAATCACCCACTCACCCTCTCCTTCCAAAAATCACCCACTCCCCTTCTCCCCCGAAAATCACCCACTCACGCTCTCCCCCCTGAAAATTACCCACTCCCTTCTCCCCCGAAAATCTCCCACTCCCCCTCCTTCCGAAAATCACCCACTCCCCCTCTCCTTCCGAAAATCACCCACTCCCCTTCTCCCCCGAAAATCACCCACTCCCCCTCTCCTTCCGAAAATCACCCACTCCCCCTCTCCCCTGGAAAATTACCCACTCCCCCTCTCCTTCCGAAAATCACCCACTCCCCCTCTCCCCTGAAAATTACCCACTCCCCTTCTGCTTCCGAAAATCACCCACTCCCCCTCTCCTTCCGAAAATCACCCACTCCCCTTCTCCTTCCGAAATCACCCACTCCCCCTCTCCTTCGAAAATCACCCACTCCCCTTCTCCCCCGAAAATCACCCACTCACCCTCTCCTTCTGAAAATTACCCACTCCCCTTCTCCCCCGAAAATCACCCACTCCCCCTCTCCTTCCGAAAATCAGCCACTCCCCTTCTCCCCCGAAAATCACCCACTCACCCTCTCCCCCTGAAAATTACCCACTCCCCTTCTCCCCCGAAAATCACCCACTCACCCTCTCCCCCTGAAAATTACCCACTCCCCTTCTCCCCCGAAAATCACCCACTCTCCCTCTCCTTCCGAAAATCACCCACCCCCCTTCTCCCCCGAAAATCACCCGCTCACCCTCTCCCCCTGAAAATTACCCACTCCCCTTCTCCCCGAAAATCACCCACTCCCCCTCTCCTTCCAAAAATCACCCACTCCCCTTCTCCCCCGAAAATCACCCACTCACCCTCTCCCCCTGAAAATCACCCACTCCCCCTCTCCTTCCGAAAATCACCCACTCCCCTTCTCCCCCGAAAATCACCCACTTACCCTCTCCCCTGAAAATTACCCACTCCCCTTCTCCCCCGAAAATCACCCACTCCCCCTCTCCTTCCAAAAATCACCCACTCCCCCTCTCCCCTGGAAAATTACCCACTCCCCCTCTCCTTCCGAAAATCACCCACTCCCCCCTCTCCCCTGAAAATTACCCACTCCCCTTCTCCCCCGAAAATCACCCACTCCCCCTCTCCTTCCGAAAATCACCCACTCACCCTCTCCTTCTGAAATTACCCACTCCCCTTCTCCCCCGAAAATCACCCACTCCCCCTCTCCTTCCGAAAATCACCCACTCCCCTTCTCCCCCGAAAATCACCCACTCCCCCTCCTTCCGAAAATCACCCACTCCCCCTCTCCTTCCGAAAATCACCCACTCCCCTTCTCCCCCGAAAATCACCCACTCACCCTCTCCTTCTGAAAATTACCCACTCCCCTTCTCCCCCGAAAATCACCCACTACCCCTCCTTCCGAAAATCACCCACTCCCCCTCTCCTTCCAAAAATCACCCACTCCCTTCTCCCCGAAAATCACCCACTCACCCTCTCCTTCTGAAAATTACCCACTCCCCTTCTCCCCCAAAAATCACCCACTCACCCTCCTCCTTCTGAAAATTACCCACTCCCCTTTCCCCCGAAAATCACCCACTCCCCCTCCTTCCGAAAATCACCCACTCCCCCTCTCCTTCCGAAAATCACCCACTCCCCTTCTCCCCCGAAAATCACCCACTCACCCTCTCCTTCTGAAAATTACCCACTCCCCTTCTCCCCCGAAAATCACCCACTCACCCTCCCCCCCGAAATCACCCACTCACCCTCTCCTTCCCGAAAATCACCCACTCCCCTTCTCCCCGAAAATCACCCACTCACGCTCTCCCCCTGAAAATTACCCACTCCCCTTCTCCCCCGAAAATCTCCCACTCCCCCTCCTTCCGAAAATCACCCACTCCCCCTCTCCTTCCGAAAATCACCCCACTCCCCTTCTCCCCCGAAAATCACCCACTCACCCTCTCCTTCTGAAAATTACCCACTCCCCTTCTCCCCCGAAAATCACCCACTCCCCTCCTTCCGAAAATCACCCACTCCCCTATCTCCCTCCCGAAAATCACCCACTCACCCTCTCCTTCCGAAAATCACCCCTTCCCTTCTCCCCCGAAAATCACCCACTCACCCTCTCCCCTGAAAATTACCCACTCCCCTCTCCCCCGAAAATCACCCACTCCCCCTCTCCTTCCGAAAATCACCCACTCCCCTTCTCCCCTGAAAATCACCCCACTCACCCTCTCCTTCTGAAAATTACCCACTCCCCCTCTCCCCCGGAAAATTACCCACTCCCCCTCCCCCCCGAAAATCACCCACTCACCCTCTCTCCCGAAAAACACCCCTCACCCTCTCCCCCGAAAATTACCCACTCCCCCTCCCCTGAAAAATGCCCACTCCCTCCTCCCTCCAAAAATTACCAATCCCCCCCGGCCTAAAATTCAACCCCAAATCAAAACTAGGGCGGGATATCCACTATGTACGGTTGGGGGTAGCGATAGTAGAATGATGTAGAGGCGGGGAGGGGTTTAGGGGATGGAAGGGGTCACAGAGATGCGAAAGGGTATAGGGAACCGGAGGGGGTCACAGAGACGGGGAAGGGTATAGGGTACCGGAGGGGGTCACTAAGAGAAGGAAGTATAGGAGGGCGGGGGTTACAGAGACGGGGAGAGTTGGAGGGGTGGGGGAGGGTTGGAGGAGCTGGAGTGGGGTCTAGGAGCCATAGAGAAATAAAGGGATGGGGAGGAGTGGACCGGAGGAATTTACAGAGACCAGAAGATTTATGGGGGTGGGGTTACAGATACAGGGAGGGTATATAGGGGCAAAAAGGAGGGCATAGAGAAGGAGGCGGGATATAAGGTCCAGATGTGGAGGTGCCATAGGGGGTCACAGAGACGGGGGAGGGGCCAAGGGGGTGTTACAGATACAGGAAGGGTTTATAGGGGCGGAGGGGGGTCACAGAGACGGGGAGTGGTGTAGGGGCTAGACAAGGAAAACTGTAAGGGAAGGAGGGGGTTACGGAGGCAAGGAGGGTTGTACGGGAGGGAGGGGTGTTAAATCTAACAGTAACAAACTCTACGGACTCCGGCCGCTGATGTGGTGGTCAAAACCCGAGGTAACGGCGAGTGATCGGGATACCTTGCTTTAGGTAAGGGCGCTGACAGTGGAGGGAGGAGGGGTTGGAGAGTGTGTCTCAGGTGCGGGGGTGTTCCGCGACGGGGCGCGCTGCTGCCCACACACGTCCCTCTCCGTTATATTTAGCTGTTGAACGAGATGCGGTTTCAGAGGCTAGAGCTGCTCACTTCCTGGCGGCCGCTCTCCGTCTCGCAGCAAAACCTCAGAGGCGCAAGCTGCGTTGTAAAAATAAATCTTGACTCACGAGCAGTTCGAGTTTGTCGGCCCTTCTGCTCATTATAGTCGGCTGTAGCATTCTGGTGCGTGTGAACTCAGTATTTCTGTGTCGTGTGGGTGTTTGTGTGAGGGTGCGTGTGTGCCTGTAGTGTCTGCGTGTGCCTGTAATGTTTCCGTGTGACTGCCTGCATCTGTACATGTGCCTCTATCTGTGTTTGTGTCTGTGTTTACCTGGTGACTGCATCTGTTTGCGTGTGTGATTCAAGATTGGTTTCATGTGATATCCAGTAAACAAGTGTAAAGGAGAACAAAGTAACTGTAACACAAAATGCAATAAAACCACAATGAGATAAAGAACACAACAATAATAAAAACACAGTAAATATAAATACATATTGAAATAAATAAGATTGTATGTCCACGAAATGACACTGGACACAGGAGTGTCTGTACAGAAGGTGGCTGACAGGAAATGATAAATCTGGGGGGGGGGGGTGGGTTACTGGCTGGGGGTGTAGGTCAATGTGTGTACACATTTTGTGTACATTTGCAGATCTGCCCGGTTTGTGTGTGCGTGTGGATGCAGATACGTGTGTACACGCGTGTGTTTCTGTGCACAAGGCTTGGCAGCAGCAGTGACTGGGGTTGAATTCTCAGGGCTGTCTGTACGCTCTCCCCGAGACTGTGTGGGCTTCTCTCGTCCAGAGACGTACAGGTCGGGGGGGGCATGCTGCACTGGCCACACTCGCGGGCTGCCCCAGTTGGCCGCTGACACGAGTGGCACATTTCACTGCATGTTGCATGTACGTGTGAAAGAGAGACACTCTTGCTGTAAAAGGTTTGTGCATGACTTCACTTTTGTGTATGTGTACAAATATGTATGTTCTTGCTTCTGTGTGTTTTGGTGTGTGCCTGGTAGAGCCGACAATCTCTGCCCATCTTGACTGGCTTCCTTGTCCTTCCTGACCAGGGCCGGTGGGTTTGGTGTCTCCGCTGGGTGCAGGCCACTGAGGAATAGGGGACACAGAGGTTCCTACCCTTGTCACTGGGTCCGTACCCCCGCCTGGCCTGATCTGACCGAAGCCGGAGCACCTTCCCCACACGGACAGCAGGTGGCTCACCCCCACTAGGGGCAGTCGGGATAGGGGACGAATGCTGACAAGGGGGCCCAGTAACAGAAGGACTCAGGGTGACAACAACATCCGGGCTCCTCTGTGGGGGGGGGGGTTAGAAACAAAAAGGGGAAGGCTGGGGAGGTGGAGAGAGGGAGGGGGAAGGAGGGGAAGGGCTGGGAGAGGGAGAGAGATGGCGTGGGGCAAGGGGAAGGAGGGGCTGGGAGAGGGGTTGTGGGGATAAGGGAGGGAAAGGGTGAGCGGAGGAGAGAGGAGGGATGGAAAGAGGGAACGAAGAGAGGGTTGAGAGTGATGGAGGGAGAAAGAACGTAGGAGTGAACGAGGGAGAGTTGAGTGAGAGGGAGTGCCTGTAAATCTGAGCTTGGCCCCAGCCCGAGACTGAGCTCGTCAGTTACAGCCTCTCTTCAGGAAGCCCATCACAGATCCTGCTCACTGTGGAGTGGTCGAGCCCAGGAACCCAGGGAAGGCAGGCAAGTCCAGGCAGGGTTGGGGAGGGTGGACAATACAGCCAAGGTCCTACTCCCCACCCTAGGACAGTTCACCACCCCCCTACCGTGGGGTAAAGTCTGCATTAGTCCCGACCGTCTCCAGCTTTTGCACTGGTCCCAGGACTCCGAGCCTGTGCCCTACCTCCTTCTCCGAAATGTACACCTGATCCAGCTTCAGCATCAAGTAGCGGCTCTTCCATACGTCCCGGAATATCCCCCTCCCACAGTACTTCCGGATCCAGCCGCTCTTCTCCAGCTGGGCAGGGGGTTGGTTCCCTTCTTGTGTTCCCTGTCAGACCAGACATCCAGGACATAGGGTCACACGGCACAAAAACAGGCCTTTCAGCCCAACTGGAGCATGCCAGCCCGCGTTACTATATGCCCACGTTCGGCCCCACATATATAGCGCAGTGGTTAGGTAATGCCAGATCCCGCTGCTGTCTGTAGGGAGTTTGTACGTTCTCCCCATGACCACGTGGGTTTCCTCCGGGTGCTCCGGTTCCCTCCCGCATTGCAGTGATGTAAGGGTTAGGGTTAGTGAGTTGTGCGTCTGTTGCGTTGGTACCGGAAGCATGTGACACTGCGGGCTGCCCCAGCACACCCTCCGACAGCAAGCGACACATTTCAGTGTATGTTTCGATGTACGTGTGACAAATCAAGCTAATCTTAATAACCTTTCCCATCAATGTACTTTCCCGAGTACCTTGTAAATGTTGTTAATGCAGCTGCTTTGACCACTTCCTCTGGCAGCCCGTCCACACACAGACCACCCTCTGGGTGAAGAACTTGTTCCTCAGGTTCCTATTAAATCTTTCCCCTCTCACCTTAAACCTCTGGCCTTTAGCTCTTGATTCCCCAACCCTGGAAACAGACTGTGTGCATTCACCCCCTCGAGATTTGAAACTCCTCTGCAAGGTCACCCCTCATTCTCCAAGGAATAAAGTCTCAACGTGCTTACCCTCTCTCTCCCTAACTTAGTCCCTCAAGTCTTGAAAATCAATCCTGCCCTCTCTCCATCCTAAAGACATAATTCCTGTAGCAGAGTGGAGTGACCAACACAGAACACAAATGTGGTCTTACCAACATCTCGTACAACTGCAACGTAACAGACAACTCCGTGCTTTGACCAATGAAGACCACCAGAGTGCCAAGCAGCACCTTCACTGCCCTGCTGTCCACTCGGAGGACTTCAGGGTAAGAACCAAGAGGAATTCCTAGTATTTTCCTAAAGTCTTTTCCCATCTGATCCCTCAAAAATAAAATCCAAATCTTTTCTTAAGGGGTCATTTTCAGGGGAGTGGACCGAGGGGTGGTGAAGTCGGACCCTAGTGCTCACTAGAACTGGACACCGGAACATAAGACCACCAGCTCCTGACCCAGACCACAAGTCCCAAAAACTGGCTCCTTGGCCTCCTGCTCCAGACAGTCAGATCCCCAGGGGGCCGTTCCCGCCGGAATCTTCTTCACAGATCGCTGGACAAGGATCAATCCCAGACAATCGCACCTCCTCCAACTCCAGCCCCGCTGGATTCACCCTGCCAGTGGATGAGCCTGTCCCAGGACCCTGGACAGTTCTGGGATACTGACACAGAAATAGAAGAGTACAATACAGGCCATTCGGCCCACAATGTTGTGCTGACCCTTTAACCTACTCCACAATCAGTCTAACCCCTTCCCTCCCACATAGTCCCTCCATTTTTCTATCTATCTAAGATGCCCCTAATGCCTCTACCAACACCCTTGGCAGTGTGTTCCTCTGTGGGGAAAAAACTACCTCAGACGTTCCTCTAATCACTTTAAAATTATTCCCCCTTGTATCATCTATGTCTTTCCTGGGGGTGGGGAATTCTGTATCGGTGCCTCTTATCATGTCCTACTTGAACACTTGTAAGAAGTCACCTCTCATCCCCCTCCTTTCAAAGAGAAAATACCGAGCTCACCCAACCTATCTTTGACACCCCCCCCCCCCCACCCCGCAACATCCCAGACTTCTGGACCCCACACATGGACCTTACCCTCCAAAGACAGACATCGTAAACCTGGGAAACCCACGCACGGACGGGAGGAGCTGAGCTTAACCCCGCATACCAGTTCCAGATGGGACAGACCACCGGGATCTGTGTCCAGTTCCCAAGCCCCAGGACCACACAACCACCGAGGGTGCTGCATCTACACCCAGACATCCCGTCTCAGACTCCAGACCTCCCGTTCCCGACCCTGCCCCAGACGCAGAACTAGGAGTCTAGACAATCAGACTCTGGATCCTGGGCTCCGGACAGTCAGACATCGGACCCAGGAGCTCAGACACTGGACTCCCAAGGCTCCATACTCTCAGACACCCTGCCCAGGGACTTAGGCACCGAATAGTGGACCAGCGGGCTCATGCACCGGACCCCAGGGCCCAGACACCGGATCCTCAGCCGGCACTCAAACCTCAGACGCCAGACACCTCGAGATCAGTCCCAGACACCGGACCCCAAACGCTTGGTCACCAGCCTGGGCTTCAGACAACCGCCGACACTGGACCTCAGAATCTAGCCTCCAGACACCAGGCTGCAGCCCAGACGACGGACGCCGAGCCTCGCAGACGGCATCCGCCTGCGCCGGGGCCTCGGGAGATCCCCGCTCTATCCACCCGGCTGCCGCCGCTCCACACTCACCCCGCTTGCTGGGCGCCGCCGTCTTCCTCATGGTTTCTCAGCCCGGGCTCCCGCGACGCGGCTGTAGATAGCTCCGGCCCCACCGGCGGTGCGGTGTCCGACTCCCTCCCTCGCACGGAGCTCCCTCTTGCCTTGCCCTGCAACCCGGGGAGGGGGGGGGGAGGGCTCCCCCTTTGCACTGCGGATCCCCACCTCCCACCCCGCGTCGTCTCTCGCTCTGTATCTCTCCCCGCAGCTCCGCTCTCTCTATCCCTCTGTGACCACTGCTCCGATTCTCTCTCTCTTCCCCCCACACATCCAAACTAATTCATTTCTTCGTATTCACTCCGGCTGTCAGTCTCCGCTTCTAATACATCTTACTGGGAAAAAAACCACTTTGTAGAGACCGGATCTTCAATACCTCATTCTCAGAGGAAGTTCACGTTAACCCATCACAGACTAGGCGCTCTCAAAGAGCACGCTGTCAACACGGGGCTGATTTCCCATAATTTAACATAACGGGACGAGCCGGGGCAGTTAAAACTTTCTCTAAACAAACAAGGTTGAAATAGTTCAGAGAAAATTCACAAGGATGTTTCCAGTCTGGAGGACCTGAGTAACAAGGAAGATTGAACAGTAGTCTTTAGAATGTAGAAGACTGGGGGGAGATTTGATATCGGTATACAAAATTGTGAGGGGGATAGATAGGGTAAATGCAAGCAGGCTTTTTCCACTGAGGTTGGGTGGGACTACAATTAGAGGTCATGGGTTAAGGGTGAAAGGTGAAATGCTTGAGGGGAACATGAGGGGAAACTTCTTCACTCAGAGGGAGGTGAGAGGGTGGAATGAGCCGCCAGTACAAGTGGTGGATCCAGGTTCGATTTCAACATTTAGGAGAAGTTTTGATAGGTATATGGATGTTACTGGTGCAGGGCAATGGGAGTAGGCAGTTTAAACAATTTTGGCATGGGACTAGATGGGCCGAAGGGCTGTTTCTATGCTGTACTTCTGTGTTGAGTGGGTGTGAAGAGGATATATCTAAAAGTGGGTGAGTCTAGAGAGAACAGACCAGAGCAGAGGGAAATGCCTTTAGAACAGAAATGAGGAGTAATTTATTTAGCCAGAAGGTGGTGAATCCGTGTTTTTTTTTAAACCACAGATTCTATGGACAGTAAGTCACGTGAGTATAGTTAAAGTGGAGTTTGATAGGCTCTGAATTAGTAAGGGCAATAGGGAGAAGGCCGGAGAATGGGGTTAAGAGACATACAGTAATAAGTCAGCCATGGTGGAATGGAGGGGTAGGTTCGACGGGCCAAATGGCTAACTCTGCTCTTATTTCTTATGGCCTCACAAGTTGAGGGTCTCTACAGATTAGCCGAGGTGGGGGAGGGAGGGGTGAGACAGCAAAGATGACAGACACTGGAATCTGGACAAAATCAGCCACTGTGTGTGTGGTGGAATTGCAGATGTTTTGGGTCAAGATGGACTGGCGTGGTGCAGAGGATCCATGGGTGTGTGGAGAACCAGGGTCCAGAATTTGGAGGGGATGGAGTTAATGGTTTCCACAACAGTCACGACCCCTTTCCCAGAGCATCAGAAGTATGTACAGGTGGTGCCTGCTCAAGAAGGCAGCACCCATCATCAAAGATCTCCACCGCCCGGGCCATGCACTTCACTCCATTGGGCAGGAGGTGGTACCTGGTGGCCTTAGGTACCACGCCATCAAGTTGGGAACAGTTATCACCCTGCAATCACCAACACTCCATTGGGCAGGAGGTGGTACCTGGTGGCCTTAGGTACCACGCCATCAAGTTGGGAACAGTTATCACCCTGCAATCACCAAGCTCCCGAACCACACTCACCACAACTCTGAGCTGATTCCACAACCTGCAGACTCACTTTCAAACACTCTTACAACTCATGTTCTCAGTTTTTTTTCATTTGCACTGTCTGTCTTCTTCTGCACACTGGTTGTTTGTCAGTCTTTGTCTGTGTACGCAAGTCGTTCCTGTAAATTTGTATTTCTTTTTCTCCTGTAAGTGCTTGCAAGAGCATAAACCTCAAAGTAGTAAATGTTATTATTACTTTGATAATAACTTTACTTTGACTTTGAATGCCTTCTCGCAGTGGCCAAGGGGCAGGAGACACAGAAGTCACTGCACCAGAATCAGGAACAGCTACTTCCCCTCAACCATTAGGTTCCTGAACCAAGTGGAACTTTCCCAATCACTACCTCAGTTTCACACAGAACATTGAACCTAGAACCAGGTTTATCATTTTCAGGCAGTAGAGACACACCTGTGCCTAGCATCACTTTATGTACATACAATCTATCTCTGTATATAAGCTATCTTATGTATTTATAGTTATTGTGGGGGTTTTTTGTGTTGCATGAGATCTGGAGTAACAATTATTTTGTTCTCATTTAACCTGTGCACCGAAATGACACTAAACAATCTTGGACCTTGTGAACAGGACAGCACAGTAGAGGCCCTTCAGCCCACAATGTGGTGCTGACCTTTCAATTTACTCTAAGATCAGTCTAACCCTTCCATCCTAGCACTTTGTATTAAAATATAAATGTTCTGATTGTGTTCTGTCTTGTAAAAATTTGTGTATATGTTTTTCTTATGAATGCTGTTTATCTGGTGTTATGTGTAAGAAAGATTTTCATCACCCTGTGTATATGAAATAAACTTCACTTTCACTTTATGGAATGGTGTGGGCTGAGGTGCTGGTGAAATCAGAGATCAGCCAGGAGAGAGAGGTTTTGGAAGATGACAATTTAAACTGGTAAATCGTTTCTTACCATCATGTCCACTAGTGAAAGGTCTCAGCCTGAAACATCGACTTCACATAGACGCTGCCTGACCTGCTGAGTTCCTCCAGCATTCCGTGTGTGTCGCTCTGGACTTGCAGCATCTCTCGTGTTACTGGAAGACACTGTGTTGCATGCCATCCATCGGGGTAGCACAAGAGAAAACTACCAGAGAGCGCAGCAGAGTGTTGCCGTTTCAGAGAAAATTACAGAGCAGGCAGACGATAAAATGCAAGGACCAGGATGAGGGAGATTGTCAGGTCAGGAATCCAAATCTCATACCAGGGAACTGATCGATAGTCTGATAACAGAATAGAAGTTGTCCTTGAGCCTGGGTAGTAGATGCTTTCAGGCTTTTGTATCTTCCGCCTGACAAGAGAGGGGTGAAGAGAGTATGTCCGGGGAGTGGTCTTTGATTATGTTGGCTGCTTTATGAGGCAGCCTTTGTAAAGGAGTCAAATAATAACAATAATAGCTTATTTTTAGAGCATTTTTCATACAAATGATGTCATTCAAAGTGCTTCACAGAGCTTCAACATGTTAAGTCAAGACAAAGTTCAGATGAGAGGATTTTCTCACTCTTTAGACTGGCAAATATTTTCATATTTAAAGAATGCTAACAGCGTTAACAATAGGAAAATTAACAATAATTTTTTTTTCCAACTGGGATTACCAATGGTTGTTTGATGTCAGCTAGACACCAGTGGGCTGAAGGGTTAGTTTCTGTGTCTCTATCTCTCCACCCCGCCTCCTGTGGGACATCGAAGATGCCAGCGTCTATTGTCTGTCCCTAGCTGCCCTGGAATGAAGGGGTCCATCGTGTGGGAGAGTGCAGAGCAGAGAGAAGAACCTCAAAGCAGAGGTTCTAGGTTCACAGAAAGAGTTTTGGGGAGTTGGAGGAAAAATTTACCCCTTTGCCTACCACAGAGGGTGAATAGACTGGAACACAATCTCTGAGGGGGTGGTGGAAGCAGAGATTTGCACAGTGCTGAAGAAATAGGTACATCTGTACTTGGGCGAGACCAGGAGAGAGAAGGTTGGAGACCAAGTGCTGATAAATGTGTCAGTAAAAGTTGCCTGATGGACCAAAGGACATGTCCCCATGTATCCTGCTTCCCTCTCTGTAATAACCCTCCAATACTGAGACATACTCCCTTTATTTGGATTTAAAGTCCAGCTACTTGAGGAGATTTGAACCCAGCAACTCTACTTTCTAAGGGGTTTGCATCGATTCTGCATGTCACCAAAAACTCTTGACAACTTCTATAGATGCACAGTCCTGACAGGTTGCATCATGGCCTGGTACAGAAACACCAGTGCACAGGATCGTCGGAAAAGGCCACAGAAAGGGATGGATGCAGCCCAGTCCATCATCAAAGGCTCCACCATCCAGACCAGGCCCCCTTCTCACCATCACCATTGGACAGGAGGTACAGGAGCCTCAGGACTCACAGCACCAGGTGCAGGAACAGTTATTACCTCACAACCATCAGGCTCCTGACCAGTGTGGATAACTTCACTCACCTCCACTCTGAACTGATTCTACAATCTGTGGACTGACTTTCACGGACTCTTTACAGTATAATTTTTGATTTGGACAATTTGTCTTTTGCACATTGGTTGTTTGCCAGCCTTTGTGCGTTTATATACTATAGTTTCTTGTTAAATTCTACTGTATTTCTTCCCCCGCCCCCGTAAATGCCTGCAAGCTCTGGTTTCCTCCCACGCTCCAAAGATGGATCAGGGTTAGTAAGCTGTGAGCCTGCTACATTGGCACTAGAAACACTTGCGGGCTGCCCCCAGCACATCCTCGGACTGTGTTGGTTGTTGATGCAAATAACACATTTCAATGTATGTTATATGTGACAAATAAAGCTAATTTTTTTTTAAAGAAAATGAATCTCAGGGTAGTATATAGTAACATAAAGACGAGAGATTCTGCAGATACTGGAAATCCAGAGCAACACACACACAATGCTGCAGGAACTCAGCGTCTATGGTAAAGAGTAAACAATCAACTTTTCAGGCTGAGACCCTTCATTGGCACCATGTTAACATATGCACACTTCGATTTTTAAAAAAAATTACTTTGATTTGGCCCTGATTTTTGGCTGAAGTCCAGTGTCCTAACCACTACACTGCCAGCCCACTTGCCAGTGGACTGGGAAGGGCAACCTCTTGTAGATGAAGTTCTGAGAGCCACAGATTAGCATCTGGCTTCCACATTGGAAGGACCTCCCCCTTCCTCTGTGAGACACTGACAGTGACAAAGGTTTCAGATATCTTCAACCCTCCACAGTCCCACACCAAGATGTCTTTCAGTCATGAGGGAGGCTCTTGACACAATGGATGTGGAAGGAATCATTTCCTCTTGTGGGAGAGTCAAGAACTAGGCCTCACTTAAAAATAGGTGGTCATCCATTTAAGGAGCTCTCCTAAGGGTCTCAGACTGGAAACAGTCTGTGAAGCTCTTTAACACAAAGGTAGACAGATTTTCAAAAGGCAAGGGAGGAAGAGTGAAAAACTACTGGGGGTGTCATAGAGTAATAGTACAGTACAGCACAGAATCAGGCTTTTAACCCATCCACTCCACGCCATTCTGTCTAGTCCCATCAACACGCACTTGAACCCTAGTCATCCATGTACTTAGGCCAAACTTCTCTTCAATGTTGCGATCAAACCCACATCCATTGGCAGCTCGTTCCACACTCTCACCACCCTCTGAGTGAAGGAGATCCCCCTCAGGTTGCCTTTGAACATTTCACCTTTCATCCTAGATCTCCAGTTGTAGTCTTACCCAACTTCAGTGGGAAAAGCCTGTTTACATTTACCCTATCTATATCCTTCATAATTTTGTATACCTTGGACGGGACTGTGGTCACAATCAGATCGGCTTTGAACATGATTTAAGAATGTATGACAGAAAAGCAGGAGTTGGCCATCTGGCCCACCCACCCTGCTCCACCAGATCTAATCAACACCACCAACCTGTCTTTTCCCCATAGCCCTCAATTCCCTGGCTATGTAAAGATCTATCTAACTCTGACTTAAATGTATCCCTCGGGATCAATAAAGTATGTCTGTCTGTCTGTTAACGAGGTGCTCTCCACTGCTTCCCTAGGCAGACAATTCCTGATTCACTGCTCTCTGGGAAAAACAGTTTCTCCTCATCTCCAATTTAAGTCTATTCCCCCAAATCCTGAGGCTATGTCACTAGTTCTAGTCTTCACTCTGTGTCTGAGGCTACATCACCAGTGGAAAATACTTTATGCTTCTATCCTATCTATTCCTTTCATAAATTTATCTGTTTCTATAAGATATCCTCGCATTCTTATGAATTACAGTGAGTACAGCCCCAGACAACTCACCGGTTAACCCCTTCATCTCCAAACCCCAACCTGGTGAACCTCTTCTGCACCATCTCCAAAGGTAGTATCTCTTTCCTCAATGTCCTGATTAAAGGTCTTGAATGCTGATCCCACTCCATAGCTGCTGCTATATCTTTCTTCATGTAAGACCAGAACTGCACACAGTACTCCTGATGTGGCCTCACCAGTTCCCTGTGCATAACCCATCTGCTCTTAAATTCAATCCCTTTGACATTGAAGGCCAACAATTCATTTGCCTTCTTAATGACCTGTTGCACCTACAAACCAACCTTTTCTGATTTGACAAAATTAAATTGCAAATCTCACTAAGCAGCCTATTTGTCTTTGCCTAAGCTGTACACTCATCTCGGCAGCACCTCATGATGCATTTTCAGAAGCACACTCATTCAACATAATGATAACACAGCTGCTGCTGTGGTTAACATGTAATAGTGGAAGATTCACTTTGTGTCAAACTCATGATGCACTTCCCTGTATGTCTATGAGGAAGCATCACTCTGTGTCTAATCCGGGGGTTGTGTGATGGGACGGTGTAGAGGGAGTTTCACTCTGTGTCTGACCCCGGGAGTGTGTGATGGGACAGTGTGGAGGGAGTGTGTGATGGGACGGTGTGGAGGGAGTGTGTGATGGGACGGTGTGGAGGGAGTGTGCGATGGGACGGTGTAGAGGGATGTGCGCGATGGGACGGTGTGGAGGGAGCTTCACTCTGTGTCTGACCCCGGGAGTGTGTGATGGGACGGTGTGGAGGGAGTTTCACTCTGTGTCTGACCCCGGGAGTGTGTGATGGGACGGTGTGGAGGGAGTTTCACTCTGTGTCTGACCCCGGGAGTGTGTGATGGACGGTGTGGAGGGAGTGTGCGATGGGACGGTGTGGAGGGAGTGTGCGATGGGACGGTGTGGAGGGAGTGTGCGATAGGACGGTGTAGAGGGAGTGTGTGATGGGACGGGTGTGGAGGGAGTGTGTAATGGGACGGTGTAGAGGGAGTGTGTGATGGGACAGTGTAGAGGGAGTTTCACTCTGTGTCTGACCCCGGGAGTGTGTGATGGGACAGTGTGGAGGGAGTTTCACTCTGTGTCTGACCCCAGGAGTGTGTGATGGGACGGTGTAGAGGGAGTGTGTGATGGGACGGTGTGGAGGGAGTGTGTGATGGGACGGTGTAGAGGGAGTGTGTGATGGGACGGTGTGAAGGAACTGTGTGATGGGACAGTGTGGAGGGAGTGTGTGATGGGACGGTGTAGAGGGAGTGTGTGATGGGACGGTGTGGAGGGAGTTTCACTCTGTGTCTGACCCCGGGAGTGTGTGATGGGATGGTGTGGAGGGAGTTTCACTCTGTGTCTGACCCCGGGAGTGTGCGATGGGACGGTGTGGAGGGAGTGTGCGATGGGACGGTGTGGACGGAGTGTGCGATGGGACGGTGTGGACGGAGTGTGCGATGGGACGGTGTGGAGGGAGTGTGTGATGGGACGGTGTAGAGGGAGTGTGTGATGGGACGGTGTGGAGGGACTGTGTGATGGGACAGTGTGGAGGGAGTGTGTGATGGGACGGTGTAGAGGGAGTGTGTGATGGGACGGTGTGGAGGGAGTGTGTGATGGGACGGTGTAGTGGGAGCTTCACTCTGTGTCTGACCCCGGGAGTGTGTGATGGGACGGTGTAGAGGGAGTGTGTGATGGGACGGTGTGGAGGGAGTGTGTAGACGGGACGGTGTGGAGGGAGTGTGTGATGGGACGGTGTAGAGGGAGTGTGTGATGGGACGGTGTGGAGGGAGTGTGTGATGGGACGGTGTGGAGGGAGTGTGTGATGGGACGGTGTGGAGGGAGTGTGTGATGGGACGGTGTGGAGGGAGTGTGTGATGGGACGGTGTGGAGGGAGTGTGTGATGGGACGGTGTGGAGGGAGTGTGTGATGGGACGGTGTGGAGGGAGTGTGTAATGGGACGGTGTAGAGGGAGTGTGTGATGGGACAGTGTAGAGGGAGTTTCACTCTGTGTCTGACCCCGGGAGTGTGTGATGGGACAGTGTGGAGGGAGTTTCACTCTGTGTCTGACCCCAGGAGTGTGTGATGGGACGGTGTAGAGGGAGTGTGTGATGGGACGGTGTGGAGGGAGTGTGTGATGGGACGGTGTAGAGGGAGTGTGTGATGGGACGGTGTAGAGGGAGTGTGTGATGGGACGGTGTGGAGGGAGTTTCACTCTGTGTCTGACCCCAGGAGTGTGTGATGGGACGGTGTAGAGGGAGTGTGTGATGGGACAGTGTGGAGGGAGTGTGTGATGGGACGGTGTAGAGGGAGTGTGTGATGGGACGGTGTGGACGGAGTGTGCGATGGGACGGTGTGGAGGGAGTGTGCGATGGGACGGTGTGGAGGGAGTGTGCGATGGGACGGTGTAGAGGGAGTGTGTGATGGGACGGTGTGGAGGGACTGTGTGATGGGACAGTGTGGAGGGAGTGTGTGATGGGACGGTGTAGAGGGAGTGTGTGATGGGACGGTGTGGAGGGAGTTTCACTCTGTGTCTGACCCCGGGAGTGTGTGATGGGACGGTGTAGAGGGAGTGTGTGATGGGACGGTGTAGTGGGAGCTTCACTCTGTGTCTGACCCCGGGAGTGTGTGATGGGACGGTGTAGAGGGAGTGTGTGATGGGATGGTGTAGAGGGAGTGTGTGATGGGACGGTGTGGAGGGAGTGTGTGATGGGACGGTGTGGAGGGAGTGTGTGATGGGACGGTGTGGAGGGAGTGTGTGATGGGACGGTGTGGAGGGAGTGTGTGATGGGACGGTGTAGAGGGAGTGTGTGATGGGACGGTGTGGAGGGAGTGTGTGATGGGACGGTGTGGAGGGAGTGTGTGATGGGACGGTGTGCCCGGGAGTGTGTGATGGGACGGTGTAGAGGGAGTGTGTGATGGGATGGTGTAGAGGGAGTGTGTGATGGGACGGTGTGGAGGGAGTGTGTGATGGGACGGTGTAGAGGGAGTGTGTGATGGGATGGTGTAGAGGGAGTGTGTGATGGGACGGTGTGGAGGGAGTGTGTGATGGGACGGTGTGGAGGGAGTGTGTGATGGGACGGTGTGGAGGGAGTGTGTGATGGGACGGTGTGGAGGGAGTGTGTGATGGGACGGTGTAGAGGGAGTGTGTGATGGGACGGTGTGGAGGGAGTGTGTGATGGGACGGTGTGGAGGGAGTGTGTGATGGGACGGTGTGGAGGGAGTGTGTGATGGGACGGTGTAGAGGGAGTGTGTGATGGGACAGTGTGGAGGGAGTGTGCGATGGGACGGTGTAGAGGGAGTGTGCGATGGGACGGTGTGGACGGAGTGTGCGATGGGACGGTGTGGAGGGAGTGTGCGATGGGACGGTGTGGAGGGAGTGTGCGATGGGACGGTGTGGAGGGAGTGTGCGATGGGACGGTGTAGAGGGAGTGTGTGATGGGACGGTGTGGAGGGACTGTGTGATGGGACAGTGTGGAGGGAGTGTGTGATGGGACGGTGTAGAGGGAGTGTGTGATGGGACGGTGTGGAGGGAGTTTCACTCTGTGTCTGACCCCGGGAGTGTGTGATGGGACGGTGTAGAGGGAGTGTGTGATGGGACGGTGTAGTGGGAGCTTCACTCTGTGTCTGACCCCGGGAGTGTGTGATGGGACGGTGTAGAGGGAGTGTGTGATGGGATGGTGTAGAGGGAGTGTGTGATGGGACGGTGTGGAGGGAGTGTGTGATGGGACGGTGTGGAGGGAGTGTGTGATGGGACGGTGTGGAGGGAGTGTGTGATGGGACGGTGTAGAGGGAGTGTGTGATGGGACGGTGTGGAGGGAGTGTGTGATGGGACGGTGTGGAGGGAGTGTGTGATGGGACGGTGTGCCCGGGAGTGTGTGATGGGACGGTGTAGAGGGAGTGTGTGATGGGATGGTGTAGAGGGAGTGTGTGATGGGACGGTGTGGAGGGAGTGTGTGATGGGACGGTGTAGAGGGAGTGTGTGATGGGATGGTGTAGAGGGAGTGTGTGATGGGACGGTGTGGAGGGAGTGTGTGATGGGACGGTGTGGAGGGAGTGTGTGATGGGACGGTGTGGAGGGAGTGTGTGATGGGACGGTGTAGAGGGAGTGTGTGATGGGACGGTGTGGAGGGAGTGTGTGATGGGACGGTGTGGAGGGAGTGTGTGATGGGACGGTGTGGAGGGAGTGTGTGATGGGACGGTGTGGAGGGAGTGTGTGATGGGACGGTGTAGAGGGAGTGTGTGATGGTGTGGAGGGAGGCTGCAAATGGATAGGGTACACCTCAGGAAAGTGCACTGACTGCAGGCCAGGGACACTCAGATCATCTTCAGGTTTCCTGTCTGAAATATCAGCTGCTCCGATCTCTGGAATAACTGGCAGGGGTCATGGTCTGCCTATCAAGCTGAAACCAGAGCTGAGCCGCATCCCCGTCACACCTTCGCCACAAGATCCACCAACAGTTGTTTCCCTTTGACCATTCGGTTCTGAACCGACCAACGTAAACCCTATCGAAGAACACCAGAGACTGCAGTTGCTGGAAATCCAGAGCCACGCGGGACGATCTCGGCAAGTCAGGCATCATCTACTGAGGGGAACATTCAGACTGAAACTCTTCATCAGGACTGGGAAAAATCGGCAGAGAGACACAAGAATCTCCCAAGCTTCTCACGTCTTTCCCCCTCACTCCACTCCCCCCCACTCCACTCCCCCTCACTCCACTCCCCCCCACCTCCACCAACCCCCCCACCTCCTTATTCTGGCTTCTGCTCCCTTCCTTTCCAGTCTCAGCCTGAAACACTGAATATTTATTCCTCTTCATAGATGCTGCCTGACCTGCTGTTTTAACAGTAAGACTACTTTGCACTAAAGTGGACATTTTGTTCTAATTGTGTTCCTTCTTGTACACAATATGAACTCTCCTCCCTCCTTTTCCACCCCCCCCATTCTTGTTCCCCTCTCACTCCTTCTCCTCATCTGCCCATCACCACCTCCTCCTGCCGTGATCCACTCTCCTCACCTATCAAATTCATTATCCTCCAGCTCTTTAGCTCTCGGCTTCTCAATTCATCACCCCCTCCCCCATCCAACCACCTTCCCACCTCACCCCCACCTTCTTATTCTGCCATCTTCCGCCTCCCTTCCCAGTCCTGATGTATAGCCTTGGCTTGAAACGTCAATGGTTTACTCAATTCCATCGATGCTGCTAGATCTGCTGAATTCCTTCGGGGTTGTTGCTCGGGATTTCAAGCATCTGCAATGTCTTGTTGATTCTGGATTCCTGTGATGAGCAGCCTGTGACGCACTGTCTGTGGGCACAGGTCTTTGCATCTTGCTGGGCCCTGCAGTAACCTGGGACACCTGAGAGAGGCTCCCCGTTAGCTGGGGTTGACCATGGACGTTGTATCCAATCTTACGCAAGTCAGGGCAGTACAATATAGAGAGCAAGCTGTGCTTCCCCCTCCACGCAGCCGATGAATCCAAAGGAACGGCAGAGAACGACACAGTCTGGTAGCAGCAGTGTCGCGGGAGTTGCTGGTGTTGAACTCAATGTAGGGCTGCC